>NW_022995753.1:2694445-2828177 GCF_900245975.1 Drosophila guanche | reverse complement strand
TTGCTGTCAAGAACCATTCGCTGCTTATCTGGGGTGATGACCTCCTAGTCCTGGTTCTTAGCTTTGACATTCTAGATGGTGTCCGAGGGCTCAACGTCAAGGGTGATAGTCTTGCCAGTCAGGGTCTTCACGAAGATCTGCATGCCACCGCGCAGGCGAAGCACCAAATGCAAAGTAGACTCTTTCTGGATGTTGTAGTCGGACAAAGTACGTCCGTCCTCCAGCTGCTTGCCGGCAAAGATCAAACGCTGCTGATCTGGGGGAATGCCCTCCTTGTCCTGGATCTTAGCCTTGACATTCTCGATGGTGTCCGAGGGCTCAACCTCAAGGGTGATGGTCTTGCCAGTCAGGGTCTTCACGAAGATCTGCATGCCACCGCGCAGGCGAAGCACCAAATGCAAAGTAGACTCTTTCTGGATGTTGTAGTCGGACAAAGTACGTCCGTCCTCCAGCTGCTTGCCGGCAAAGATCAAACGCTGCTGATCTGGGGGAATGCCCTCCTTGTCCTGGATCTTAGCCTTGACATTCTCGATGGTGTCCGAGGGCTCAACCTCAAGGGTGATGGTCTTGCCAGTCAAAGTCTTCACGAAGATTTGCATGTTGGCTAATCAGTGCGAGAAATTAAGAAAAGAAAATTGTAACTGTATTTCTGTGTATAAATGGATACACACATATGCATTTATGTACATATGTGTGTATGTGTGTTTATCTGTGCAAGCAATGGCGCACTTAATTTTCTGCGCCGTGACCCAATTTACCGTTTCCACAAAAAAAAAACTGTCTGGTCTGGCACACACACAATGACCGAGGGGTAATTTCTAATATCTTTTTGTTTTCGGATTTGAAGATAAAAAATTATTTCACAATGATATACAATAATTTCTAAGAATGACTAATCTAACTCGAAAACAGACCCCACGTAAGGCGTACCGTACACACACAGTTATACACAGGCGAATACAACCTCAGTTTTTTTTTTTCTGCTGCACTTTGTCTTTGGCGAGGCCATTTTGATTGATTGCAGTTAAACGAACGAAAACAAAACCCGTAAATATACTTGCTTCTTCATATTGCTTTACTTACCTAATTTACGTTTGCAGTACAATTTATATTAATAACTATATTTCTTTTATTTTTCTTTCAAT
Organism: Drosophila guanche; assembly: GCF_900245975.1. NCBI lineage: Eukaryota > Metazoa > Arthropoda > Insecta > Diptera > Drosophilidae > Drosophila > Drosophila guanche. The sequence goes on along the minus strand of NW_022995753.1, from coordinate 2,827,032 downwards.
TAAATAGTCTAGCACTTTTTGAAATAATTACAAAAACTTGCTTGTGTCTGCGCTCTCCACAAAATTTTTCAGCTTTGAACAGTTTCTTGGCGAGTCAGTCGTATTTATACAGTGCATCAAAAACGAATTGAATCGTGCTAGCTCGCTCACTCTCGGGCAATTTATTCTTTTGCTTATGTGTTGTTCGGCTATTGCTGGACCTTTACACTGCATGAAAATGTGATAAAAAGTTGTGTGTTTTCAGGACTTTTGTGAGGAATGAAGGCCAATTGAATTGTTTTGCTAAATTTGTTGTATTAGCCATTTAAAATAAAATTCGTTGTGCATCAGCGCAGTCTAGTTGTCTCGCTCGCACCAACTCGTTGGTAGTTTACAACACCGCCACAAGAATGGCAGCTGCTACTGCGCGTGCATATGTGTTTGTGGAAAATATGTATACATATATTTATATTATTTTTATATTTCCTTGTATTAGCAGATATGTAGTACATACATACTTATGTACATCTGATGACGCCTCTTTGTTTGGCAAGTTAAATGACCTTTGTCTGTTTTGACGGCGCATGGGAGAGTTTGTCTTCGCTTTGGTCAACAGCCTCAGCGACAAAAACATACACTTGTACTTAACAAATACATTTGTACAAGCAGACGGCCATTTCCCCATAGCTCACACTATAGGTAATCAATAATGCGCCTGTGTCTGTGTGTGACTAACTGCATCTGGAAGGTTCCAGGGAACCAGCTTCCATGCTGATTAAATCCCATGCAACCAAATCATCATTAATGTATACAAATTTCGCTTCATTTATTAGGGTTTCTATTGTGGTAAATGCAATCTAGAGTCCCTTTCCGTTACGCTGCTCTATTCCCACAGATGAGCGATCCACTTAAACGAAATACGCCGCCAGTTGGGCCATTTTGTCCTTGGGCGGTCCACGTCCACGTCCGCCGCGCCCACCACCCCCACCTCTACCGCCTGCAGCCGCTTCCCCGCCAGCAGCAACAGGCCCAGCCACACCAGCGACACCGCCGCGTCCACCCTTGCCACCGCGCGGCCCGCCGCTGCGCACAGGCCTGGAGGCCACCGCCCGATGCTTCTCCACCAGATGCGAAAAGTCGCTGGAGCAGAAGACGCAGCCGATCTTCTCCTCGGTGCCATCCTTGAACTTTGACTTGTCCGATTTGTACACGACATTCACCTGCTGGGCGCCGCACTCCGCGCACTTGGCCTCTGCAAAATATTAAATAGAAGTCAGGATGAGGATAACGATGTACGTTTGCCGCAGAGATTCACCTTCCACTGTGATCTTTGTGGCTCCCTTGAAGCAATTGATGATCACATCGCAGCGATTGCAGCCCAACTTCCAGGTGGGTGCCAGGGTGCTGTCCAGTACAAGAATACCAGTTGGGCATTCCACGCACCCTGAAATGCCCAGCGTGTTGAGGGAGTGGGGACAGGTGGCATGGGTGCAGGTGTTGCACCCACCCAGAGATGGCATATCGCTGAACGGCGGATGGTTGTAGCAGTAGGGGCAGAAGGGGAACGACTTCCCCTTGACGCCCGTCGAGAAGGCCAGCAGCTCGAAGTCATCCAGCGGGCACTTGAACTCGCGATACACCTTCACATTGCCATTGGGCAGGGCGTAGGTCTCATCGCAGTGCGAGCAGTACAGGCGAGCGGGTTTCGTCTGATGGGAGGCACAGAAGATGGAGCAAGATTATATATTGTAGAGTCCACGGGCAGGGCAGTAACTCACCTGAATATACTTCATGTAGCGCCGACATTTGCCACAACGTGAGTGTGCCTTCCCTGACTCGGCCAGCGGCGAGAAGGACACCTCAAAGAGGGCATCCATGCTGGCTATATTCTTCACATAAAACATAAACTTGAGCTTGAATATGGTGATGGCATGCCGCAGTACATCCTGAAAGTCGGCCGTGCCCTTGGCAATCAGCGTCAGCATGCGCTCCACCTCCGAGCGCATTGTCGGCAGCACCAGCTCCGGATCGATCTTTGTATAGCCATGGACCAGCACAATACCCAGCGTGGTGGGTATCAGCTTGCGTCCGTTCTCGATTCGCACATAGTTTCGCTGGCAAATGTTATTAATGTGCACCGGTATGGAGGCATCCGTGCCGATGCCGTGCTGCTCCATGAGGGTGATCAGTTCTGCCTCGGTTAGATAATCGGGCGGACCCGTTTGACTCTCGGCCAGTCGGACATCGTTGATGGCCACCTGGGTGCCCTGGACGAAGGGCGGCATTGGCTCGTCGCGTCCAAAGGCTAGCCAGGTCATCACCTTGGTGTAGCCCTGATCGAGCAGAACATTGGCCGTGCACGAAAATGTCTCCATGCCCACCTTCAGCTTGGCCGTTGTCGTGCGGTACTTCAGGTCACGCGATAAGGTGCCCATGAAATGGCGACAGATGAACTCGTAGACACGCCAGGTGTCGCGATCAAAGTCGCTGCGGTTGGCCAGCTTCATGGGCGTGATCGGTGGATGGTCGCCGGCATCTTTGCCCTTGCGCGGCGCCTGGATGTCACCCAGAATCAAGCGGGCCTCATCCCCAAAGTCACCAGATGGCTGCAGCACGCGCAGCACTGCGGGCAAATCAAAGTTCTCCGGATACTGATTGGTCTCCGTACGTGGATAACTGACATATCCCTGGGTGTACAGACGTTCGGCTATTTGCATCGCCTGAAAGGGACCAATGCCTAGGCCCGAGCTGCAAATTCGCATCAGTTCGACGGTATTGAGGGCCAGCGGTTTGCTTTTGAACGCCTCCTTGCTGCTCACGCTCTCCACGCTGAGGTAGTGGGAAAAAAAGAAAGTAATGAATGGATGGAGCTATAGAGGCATAGCTGATGGCGCTCTTACGTGGCCTCCTTGTGCTCCTTGACGCGATTAAGCAGCATGATGGCAATGTCCTTCTTGAAAACACGTCCACGGCCCCACTCCAGAGTGAACTCGGGCTGGCCGGCGAGCATCTGCAAGTACCAGAAGCTCTCCGGCTTAAAGGTCTGTATATCGTCGTGCCGCTTCACACAGAAGCCCAGGGTGGGCGTTTGACAGGGGCCGTACGAGATGAGCGAGGAGTCCAGGTCGCCGTACCGATCCTGAAAGAACCTCGTTTGGAACCGCGTGAAGGCACAGCCGATGCGCAGATCCAGCTCCTGGCGGGCATCCACAGACTTGGCCTCGTTCTCGTTGGGATGGCCCAGCGTCTCCATGGCGCCCTTGATATCCTTGTCGGTGATGGCCGAGAAGTGAGCCCGATATGTAACCTGCTTGCTATACACGTTACTTATGACACCTTGGACAGCGTCCATCACCTCAAAGCAAATGTTCTCGCCCTCCTTGTCGCAATCGAGCCAGAGGACCAGATATTCGCAGCCGCGCGCCTCGTGCGCCAGGAACGTGCGCATGTGCTGCTTGGGGCTGGTCTCTTTCTTCTCGGTGGGACAACCGAAAAGTTCCACGGGATCCACCTTATCCCAGGAGTTGTATTTGCTTGTGAAATCCAATGACATCACATGCCCGCACACAGACGTCATGCGAAAATGGACGGTGCCCTCGTTGCGGAAGGTTCCGGTCCACTCGTGGGTGGAGCAGCCATTGCCAGTGCCTGCAAAAACACAGCAAAAACGTTAGGGAGGGCAGACAAGGACTAGGACCGGGACCAGGCCACGCCAGCCGCTGAACTTTCGCTAACGAACCTCTTTTCACCGTACAGCGTCCGTTGGAGAGGATCGTGGCCAAAGAGGCGGCCAGCGAGGGCTTCTCCGCCACCATCAGCACATTCTTCATGGCCTAAATATAATTGATGACTTTTTCGTGAGCTGCGAAGATTCCTATTTCCTTCTCTGTCTCGCGCATGGGATGAACCTGGTTGAGCAGCCGTTTGCCGGTTCGGTTCGTTTCGTTTCGGACGTAGTTTCCGTCTTTCGTTGCCTTCGTTTGTGTCACTTGATTGACCAAGAGCGGAGTTGTGCGTGGTTGCTTCAGGAACGCCCACTCATGAGATTTGTTTATGATCGATACTGCCGTTTAACCAAATGTTTTCGCAAAAAAAAATAAATTTCGGATAGGCTTAGAGATGTGCAATGCCTCGATAAATTGGTTAGTTCAGATAGATTTGTTTATTATCGAAATTATCGATAAGATATACCGTCAGAGCCTCGTAAATATACCAAAATATACTGTAAATATACCGTAAACTTAAATTAAATTCCTCGATTTTGATGTTCTATTTGATATTACTCTAGTTAGGATTTCCGCGCTTAAACTATAATTTTATCCGATTTATCAATCAATTCTCCAGAAGAGTGGCTAGTTTCCACGACTTCCTTTTCTTGAAATGTTTCCAAGCTATGTTTAAAACTAAAAAGGTCAAAGAAAAAAAATAGCATAAAACGTTACGAGAGTGGGAATGGAATGCAACGTCATTTGACAATTTGTTGTTTGTCAACAGGTAAGTAAAGCATGGTATGTGCATTTGTATACCCTATTTCCATAAATTAATATTAACATTTAATTTTTTAAAGCTGCTCTCAAACATTAATAATGACTTTATCATAGACTGACATGTTTTAACATTTTCATATGTCTTCTATGTATTAACATATGTGTATCGATCTATATATGTATATTCTCGATATCTGCATAATTTGTCTTTGAGTTTGAGTCTAAGCTTTGGCCAGCCAAGTCCAAGTAAATCCTAAGTAAACATGGAAAGTACTCGAGCACGCAGGTTGCTATTGATTTGTTTGACCTTAAAAGCATTGCATTGTACAACATAGCATATACAGGATTTACCAAACTTACTAACCATAAGAAAACATGCATTCATTTATTCTAAATATTTAAAAGATTCTTTTGATCTGCAGTAACTAGCCCGATGTCATTTCAAAAAACGATTCTTCGATAGATCAAACATTTTTCTCACATTGGCGCCACCTGTTGACTCTTTATCAACTATCTGGCACGCTTATTATATGACGATCCGGCAAATCTGCTCATGGCGTTATTTTTTTATTTGAATCTGTGTTTGCCAATTTGTGCAATATTTCGAATTCCATTGTCTTGCGTGAGGTGTTTCGTTATTTATAGAGTTGATAAAGTTATTGAATGCCGGCGCATTTGAAATACTGAACCGGTTTTTGCTCTTTTTTTCGCACTGCCTCAAAGGTTAATTACACCAGAAACTGTAAATAAAAGCCCCACCTGCGGCACTGTGGAAATAAGCTGGAGATCTGAACACAAACCCAAAAGTTCTTTGCACAATTCAAATGATGGCAAATATTTGATCAGAATCACTTTTTGAGTAGCTACCGCTTCCCAGAGTAACCCACGCAGTAGCCAGAGAAGCAAAAGTCAGGAAATCCATTAATTTCTGCACCATAATTCGCCTTGAACTCCCATTGTGCCTGTGGGCTCATTTGCATACAAAAGAGTAAGAGTTGACAAACCGCTGGAGGAGGGCAATAGAAGACGTGGTCCGGTATTGTGTGGCCTCATTATGGGAAAGGCTTAAGCCATTCAGAGCGAAGTGGAATCCGTGATCTGATCTGATCTGATCTGATGTGGGTCAGCTGCCAGAGGAACTAGCGGTAGACTCGATCCCTGACGCTCCTCGCCGGATAATTGAGACACTTTCGAAGGTAATTTTGTTCTATTTGGTTTCATTAATGTTTGCCAAAAAGCTTTATTTTATTGTACGATAAGTATAAATAGTTTAGTTGTTGTTTTTAGTCAATGACAATTGCCAACATCCTTTAGATGTTTGTATAAAGTACATATTGTAATATATATTTGCTTGTGTATATACAGTTGATGTACATATATTTATTTATATATATTTTCGTATGTATGAAGCTGCACATGAATGCCAAGTTCTGGCGAGTTTTTCAGTTTCAGTTTCGGTTTCATTTAATTGCCATTTCAGACAATTTCGTTCCGCATGTTTATCTATAAAAATGTTCTCTCTGTGGGCCATAAATTAATAGAATACAAGCAGGGAATGGAGGGGTGGGGACGGGAACGGGAACGGGAAGGGGGCCAGTCGCAGTCGCACGCCTCCAAAAGCGATTATTATTGATATATTCCTTATGAATGGCATACCCCATACATTATTTAATAATTATCGTTAAAATACTCTTCTCTTTTTTTCCCCTCCCCTCTCTTCGGGGAATTCCATTTTTCAATAATTTGCCTTGAAGCTGTTCGGTTCTGGTATATGTAAGTATGAGGACTCTGTGCAGACTTGTATGCGGTTGTTTTAGTTAATAACATTTTATCGTAAAAACTTAGCATCGATCTAGAGGATAAATCTTAGCAACTACATAGATATTGTTGATTCGTTGTTTGGTTACAGGTTACGGGTTGCAGGGATTCGAGTCAAATGGATATATGTTTGTGTGTAGAGATATCTCAGGGCAGGGCAATGCGTAAAATAATAATTATTTCGGGCTAGTCTTAGGCTAGTCAATTGTATAGGATATGCTTATCATATGTACAATAGTCGTTAGTATCAAAAATATGCTCTAGATATAAAGTATTCGCTGCCTTTATCAGTCATTGGATAGTATCATCATAATTTCAGTTTCAATTCGTTGTTTTGATCCAAGATACTTGAATACATTTTAAAGAAGACATATTTTCTCGTTTAGTAGGTACTATATACAATTAAACATACACAAATAAACAATTGAATTTTACAAATATATGTATAGGTTTTATAGGGATCCTTATCCTGGGATCGCCATGTGGGAGCGGGAAACTAACTTTTGGCCTGAACACTTTGGAAGTTCTATTACATAATACATGCGTGTGTGCCTACGCTATTCGATAGGTATTTGATAATTACGCACGTTAGACGCGCCAACTAAATATTGTATGCACAAATTCAGAAATAAATTACAATTAATTAATGGAAAAAAAAATTAAATTAAATACAATAATAATAAAAAAAAAAAAAATTGTACTGCTTTTAGTTTCTGTGTTTTCAGGGATTTAAAATATACATATGTAAAAATACGTGCGGGGAGGAAGTTGAATACATTCTGAATTGGGCGCCTCAAAAGGATATAAATAAATCGATATCGATAGCAGGCCGCCCAGAAACCTAACGGAACAATGCGTTTATAGAGTGTGTGAGTACGTGTGTGATGGATGGGCCGATCATTGTTTAATTAAACGCGCTTTCCTTTTTGGCATCTGCTGCGCCCACTTTTTTTTACTTCTACCATTTAACCTTGATCGATCAGTATCGTTGAACTTTTGATGATAAATTTGATTGTGCGCGCGCGCACGCATGTGTGTGTGTTTGTATTTTTACCCCAGAGAAAAACAACTATTAGGGAAACAATCAGACACATACACACATGCACCCATGTATATATTTTTTTGTTTATGCCTGCGCGAGTAAATAAATTCCCGTTTGTTTGGCTTACAAAAAACAAACGAACTCCCAGAAGAACAAAAAATAAGAAATGTTTAATTTAAAACAGATTTCTGCCACACAACACACATAAAAATAGTGCCAGAATCCACTTGGAAGATTGTAAAAGAATGCAAGAATCAAATTATTGAGCAATGCTGAATGACAAACACACAGACACTAATCTAATACTGGTCTCTGGGAGAAAAGAGGGATTGAGAACAAGAGAGGAAGCGGGTACGTGTGACGCAGCACGTCTAAATCAAATGCCAGCAGCTTTTTTTTTGGTGCAATCTTCTCAATGGGAATCGAAATGGGATTCCAAATTCAAATTAGAGCCCAGCATCCAGAATCGACTAATTTAAATGTTAAACAATCTACATACATGTGTTCATGTATTTTTATACGTATAGTATATGTGTGTGTTTGTTTGTTCTATCTGCTGGCGGCTGCTGGTTTTCTCACACTTGAGATTTTTGTTAGGATAGAACGACCAAAGCAGAATATCACGAGAATACAACAAAAATGCCTCAACAATAAATTCCTTGTGGTTGTGCGCTGCATTCAGCAGCAGCGGCAACGGCAGCTGTCCAAGTTCTATTGGAAAATCTCTCTGGAAAGAAAACCCCCATCATTAACAATAGCACTGCTTTGTCTATTGTGCATTCCTGTTTGCGGTATGTGTACATATGTATACACATATACTCTACTGCGTTTTGCAACACTTACCCATGTCTGGGCTCAATTCAATTAAAACGTGTTAATCTGACCCTGTCCTGCCCTGCTATCCCCCATCTAACCTACCGTTATGTTGTGCTCAGGTTACATACGTACATCCATATGTATACGAATAAAATACTCTTACATTTGTTTTGTGTTTAGCTCAAATTGAAGATTGAAGTTGAATACTGAATTACTGTCGGCCATTGTCCGCTGCCGCTGCCTGCCCCTACTTCTGCTTCCCCTTGTTGGCCGATTTCAAAATCACGCGCAAGACGGTCTCACACACATGCACTCACTTTTACACACACTCTCAAACACATAGACAATTAGCTGGGCCGGTCAATGCGCGTGCTTGAATGTTGGTTTCGCTGTTGCTGCTGCTGTTTACTGCTATTGCGCAAGTGTGTCTCGGATACTCCAGTCCCCCAGCTCCAATGCCATTATTTTCGTGTGGACGGAGGGAGGGGACAGAGGGCTTACTTTCGCATTGTCGCTCGTCTCGGCTCCAGTTTTCTGCAAGAGAAATATGAAAAAAAGAAAAAGGGCAAATATACATAAATACAAATCCAATTACAAGTATGTGTTTCTATATGTGCACATATATGCATATACAATAATGCGTCGTCTGTCTCCTTCTCACTCTGACGGAATCAGATGACGGCGACCGCAACTGCAACGGCTACGTTGGAGTCGCAAATTAAAAAAAAATAATGCCTTTGCGTAAAATTTAAATGGGCCACATTGTAATTATAACTTGAAAAAAGAAAAAAAACAAATCAAAAACTGCAGAACGTTCAAATTAAAAATTGCCGCTAAACTTAATTAATGGCAGAAATGCGTGTGTGTGCGTTTGCACTTTTATGAAACTTTTGATAATTTGTAAAAATTGAAGCAGGAAAGAATTCATTAGGAGCACACACACATACAACTTCTGTGTGTGTCAAACGATGCGCTGCCCCCACCCTTTCATCCATCTCCATGCCAGTGCTTTCTCTTTTCCCTGCGCATCCTGACGCCCCATCAAACTACATTCGAAGCAATTCAGCAATTCCAATGTGGACCAGGAGAGTAGTGGCCGGGGCTGGAATGAGCGTGACGGGGACACGTTGCCTGGGGATTATGCAAAAGAAAAGAAATTGCATAGCAGCTGCAATTTCCACACGCACGCACAATACATACATGCATACATATATACATATGTATGTACCATGCCTGCATGCGAGCAGTCCACAGTTTGAGAGACACTGCGGTCGTCAGGTCACAGGCATCAGCAGTGCAGCGTGAGCCACAGTTTTGAGGGACTGTTGTACGAATTATTCGATTGCATAACCCCCTCTAAATGGGCCCATGGGCCCAAAAACCCAACGCCCGTCTGTTTTGTTTGTTTTGTTTTCTCTTTCGATCTTTCTGGTCGGGGCAAAACCTCAGCGAGACCCGGACACAACAGTCATCGACGGACGGCATTGGCATCTGTTTCTTAAAGCCAGATCACTAAAAAGTGACGTGAGACGGAGAAATACTCGAAAAAAAAAGAGGGAACACACATGTATTATGATCGCGTGTATAAAGACGACGCTATACCCTCTACTTTCAATTTTATGATCTAACATGTGGTGTGGAAACAATGGATTTAATTAAGGGCAACAGCTAGAGAGGATTAGGGCTCACGTGAGTGTTGGAAAACATCGTTTTGGTTCAAATAGTGACACAGCTCTGCGACTGAAGCCACTTATCTCATGCTACCTCTGGAATTTCAATTCTTTCGCTAGCTTTTAACATGTGTTTTTTACATTTTTCTGCAAAATGTATGTGTTGTTTCGCTGACTCTTACATACTTAGTGCCTCCTGGCAATATGTTCTTCCTCAAGTATTTTTTATAGTCTCTGCAAAATGTGTTTTGCTTCTATTTTTTTCATCTTTTTTTTTATAGTCTCTGGAAAACGTGTTGTTTCAGGTTTGTTTTTATGATTGTACTATGTGGGCTGACTAGCTGCAAAAGGTAATTTCTCCAGAATTTATAGTATCTTGGAAACATGTGGTTCTTGTAGTCCGTTCTAATAGTCTGCAACCAAATATGGTTGAACTTCAGCTCTTTTCAGTATCTTCCCAATGTGGTTCTGGCTATCACATGGTTCGGAACGAACCGAAAAATACTCTCACCTCTGAATACTGAAATGGGATGGGATGGAATGAATGGCGTTTACTTTGGCTCATTTGCGATGTGTCAAGACCACTTGAGGCGGCGGCCGGCGTCCGACGAAGCGGTGCTTATCACATGTTCGTCGCCCGACGTCGCCGCCGGTGAGTCCAATTTAAACTCAATTTTCAATTTTCCCTTTCCTCCAGATGCAGATACCCACTGGTGGGCATTATCTCAATGTGCCTGTGGCTATGTGTGTGTGTCAAGGGTTGCGCTGCGCGTTGATTATTTTATTATTTTATGGCCATGTGGAAATCTTCTACAGGAAACTGGGAACCTGAACTCGAAAACTCTGACCCAATCGCTGTTTGCATTCGTTTTTCCAAAATTTCCACCGAACAAAACGTGGCTACATTTTCATTTTATGGCCATTTCTCAAGTGCCCAGAAACGACGCTAAATCGTAAACTTGGCGCATGGTTGTAAAGCAGTCAGTCAACCAGTGGAAAATGCGGGGAAATGGCAGGCAGGCCAAAGAGAAAGACCCGAAGTACATATAACCCTGGCGCAATAGTAGGTTTCCCAAAAGGAATAATAAAACCCAAGACAACACAAAAGCAAAAAGAATGAATGACAAAGACAACGTGTTGGACTTTTTCTCTCTGGCAGGCGCCGGCCGCTCTCCGCTGTGCCTGTGCTGCAGCATGCTGAGCGCTAACTGGGTAAATCTTCTGCGAATCTCATCCAGGAGACGTGAAACACACACACATACATACTATGTATGGTAGGCAGGACGATGAATAATCGTGTAAAAGCTGCATGAAATTATAATAAAGTAGACGACTGATTTGGTGGCTTTGAATTAATTGTGGATTATCATCCATTACTAGGCGGCTTGTTCCTTTCTCTATTTTCTAAATATTTTAACAGCATAACGGTTGAGGGAATGGTCTTTCAGCTGATTATATTTGTAGGCATTGCAAAAGATCCAGAGCCAACGCCACCATAGCATCATTCTCCCTCTTTGTATGTAAATTTTAAGTGGATTATCTACTGAAAGTTATCCAGTCTAAGATTTTGAGTCAATAGAAAGCGGAACAACAGTGCCAAGGCAGCAGAGACAAATACGAGTAAAACCATCAGCATAATGCATGTTTACATAGTCTGTATGGATGGATGTACCTCTGTTTGCACCCACCAAAAATTTCTCTCCCTTAATTTGATTTGGTTGTGTTATCTGCTGCTTATCGTTCGCTCCACTTACCTTTAGCAAACAGTTTCCATCTTTGCAGTGGGGGGAAGTGCTGCCGCTGTGTTCGTCGTCGTTGGTGGGGTTGTGGTGGTATCAGCCACAGTTGGGGAGACACTGCTCGGAGCTGAGCTCTGCATTGTGGTGTTTTGCGTGAACTCTGTGCCACAGCCGGCCATCGAGGGCAGGCCCTGGGAGCTGCTCGAGTGCTGGACTCCATTGGTGGTGTTGGTGATGTCGTGACGGAGCCGCGGACAGCAGATGCGCCTGCAGGCGGTCCACACCTGCGGCTGGCATCCGACCACAATGAATATGAAAACGCCCTGTAGGGCATTGATCAGGTCGGTGACGAACCAGGCGCCATGGGGCCCACCCACTAGCCACGACATGATGTCCGCTATCCATGTGACGCCCATCACGACGACCAGCTTGAGGCAGACCTTGCCGAGGGCCGACTTTTCCGTGGACGACTTGACATCGTCCCGCTTCCACAGGCCGCACGTCAGCTGGTGGGTGGTGGAGATGAACAGGGCAATATTGGCGCAGAGCAGCAGCCCAATGGGGCCGTAGAAGTAGGCAAAAATGGACACCGATCGATTGTCGAACCAGCAATAGAGCTGCCCGAAGCCCGGCCGCAGCAGCGTCGTCTCCGGCAGCTGGTCCACACAGGCGGCTATCGTTGAGATCAGCAGGGGCACGCCCCAGGCGTACACGGAGTAGAGGAGCAGTCGCAGCGCCTCCTGATTCCGCTCGAGGGAGCTCGGTCGAAAGTCCCGGAAAGTCCACCAGATATTGAAGCACATCGTGTTCAGCCAGAAGAAGGCCGACAGGAAGAAGAACTGCATGCCAATGGCCAGCAGCAGACAGGCCACGGAGCCCGGCATTATCGATGTGTTCAGCTCCTCGATGGCCAGCAGCACCTTGCCCACCAGCAGGCAGAAGACGTAGCAGATCTGGCAGCGCCAGTGTAGAGCATGATGGACCGCGGGCAGCATAAAGCCGGCAACGAGTGTGGCCGCCAGGAACACCACCGAGACGAGTATGCCGCCGGTTAGGACGGCCTTCTGCAGTCGCATTCCCGAGCTTTGGCCATCCTCGTCCAGTGCGCCGGAGCCCCCATTCTGACCGTCGCCGTGTGTGGCGTGTGAAAAGTGATGCGAACAGGCAATGATCTTCACTTCTCCCTCGCGTTGCGTGTGCTCCAGGCAGTACTGGCTGGCACTGAGATTGGTGTGATGCGACAGCCGGATCTCGCCCGAGGATCGATTCAGCTGGGCTTCGTGCCAGTCGCCGGCAATGGCATAGCCGATATTTGTATTTGCATTTGTGGCCACGCACTCGGGCAGGCCGTAGCTGGTCTGATAGCTGCCCTCCGGTAGTTGTGGGCCCAGCCGAAGCTGACCGTCTGTGGGGGGACTGGGCTGCAGGTTGCAGGTCTTCAGGCTGGTGTCGTAGCTGCCCCACTTGCCGCAGCACTTGCGCATGCGCAGCGTTGCAGGCGGCGTCACCAGGGATGCCATTCCCGTTTCGGTTCCCCGTGCGGGTGCAGTCTCTCGGTTACCTGTTGTTGCAGCTGCGGGCGCTTCCAGGCAGACCAATGCCACATCCCGATCGACGCAATAGTTGTGAGGCTCCACCAGAATCAGTCGCTCGCGCACCGACAGTGTGCCATTAGGGAAAATGATGACATTGCCCGGCCTACTGCTGAACAGCTCCAGCTGCTGCTCCTGGCAGACGGGTCGTACGTGGGCGGTGAACTTCATGAAGCGCGGACTGGCGCCAATGGGCTTAAAGAAGCGCTGCTGCTGTATGAGGTACACCATGGGCACCCACAGCTCTGAGTTGCCCGCTATACAGGAGCGGGTGGTGCCATTGAGATACTCCCCCAAATGGCAGCATTTGTTGAGCGTCACCCGTGGTGGTGGTCGTGCCGAACCAGGTGCGCTTGTGGAGGAGGGAGCAGAGGGGTCGCCGCTGCTGCTGCTGCTAGTCTCTTCGTTGGGCAACTGCTGGCCAAGCAGAGCTCCGATGAGCATTAATGTGATTAGCAGTTGTCTGCTTAAGTCTTTGATGGCCATGATGAGGCGATGACGATGTGTTTGTGGATTGTCGGGTTGGTGGTCAGTGTCGAGTGTCGAGTGTCTCGCTTAACTTGTCTTACTGGCTAGCACGCACATCCACATCTAGTTCTTATTCTGGCACTTGTCCTCCTTTTTGATTCACGTTCTCGAGCAGCGACACTCACAGATCACAGAATGTTAAAGACGCCTCGTCCATTGCGGAATGGAATCATCGTTTTGCATGGCTTCTGCGGGGGCGCAGAGCGCAGCCGATTCACAGATCGGACCAGATATTCGGATTCAAGTACGCGACGGATTCACACACACACTCTCATTTATACGTCGTCTCCGTTTCGCTTCGTCAAAGAACAGTTTTCACTTTTCTTCTCCTTTTCTGCTGTTTCTTTGGTTTTTCTTTTTGGCCCAGCGTAAACAAAATGAAATTTCACTTCTGCAACGTAAATATCACGCTAGTTGAACAAAAAAATTACGAGCCAGGCAGATGAGAAGCTGCTTGTGGCTGGTCGCTGGTTTGATTTGCTTTGCCTGGTTGCGTTCAAGATAAAACTAATAACAACAATCCGCGAAGAATAAATAAATAGGTAGCGTTGCTCCGCGTCGTTCACTAATATCGATATATCGATTGCAGATGATATATTTTTAAGTGACATTCCTTTATACTGCACTGCATGAAATGTTGTTGGAAATATTATTGTGAATTGGATATATCATCGGGGGAATTATTTTCCTCATATTGGGTAAGTCAACACTATTATTATGTTGTTTTGACTACAGTTTCGATGAACAGGGAAGCTAAAAAAAATATCGGTAGCTTTGTGCGATAAGATGAAAGATTTCGGCGGTTACATGTGTCTATTTTTAAAATAATATTAGAAAATACCATATTTCCGGGATATATTCTAAAATTGCTGAATACCTATTAAGCTTATATATCCTATATATATATACAATAATTTAAGATCGTATTGGGATTGATTGTTATATGAAAGTTGATAAAAGCGTCAGCGGTATATATATTTGCGTTTCGTTATCGGTATATCGGTATATATAATGGTATATTCAATTAATTTTTCCATGGCAGCGTGTGAGAGAGAAATAGTTGAGCAATCTGGTAAATATGGTAATTGTTTATGATTCTTTTTTATCGGTCTTCTTATATTTTCATCACCGGGGATCAGTATATTTACGGTATATTTTGACAACTAGAAGGTATATTTCGGTATATTTATGATGGCCCGAATTCGATTCGGTCACACTCGCAACCAATCGCATGTCAAAAGTTCTTTTCCGGTTTCGTTCACCAACTAGGAGGTACTGATATAATTTTGTGCCTCACTTATTTTATAAACATCGCCGGCATGTAAATAGATTGTTTAGTTAAACGCGCAAAATCTCCAAGCGAATGAATTGCGTTACTCAATGTGCACAAAATATCAAACAGAACTCAATTGCATTGGCCGAAAATTCGCTGGGGAAACTTGTGTTTTATTTTTTTCTGTGCAATACCATTTTTTTTTTGTTGGTTAAAGTGTTTGTGTCTTTACTAATGTTGATATTTGCTATATCTTGCAGATATTGAACAATGGGCCGCTACTCCCGTGAATCAGACAACGTCACCAAGTCGTGCAAGGCGCGCGGACCCAATCTACGTGTGCATTTCAAGGTGAGCATACCTCAAGACGCCGCTCCTGCCCATTGTTGTTATTGTTGAGAGAGCGAAGTGTGGTTATGTGTATATCTGTAGATATGGCAACTTAAATCAGTGAATGCCTGCCCGCAAGCAGCATCTCGCTTTTGCATCGTTGCTAGAGTAATTTGCTGGACAAATTCATCAGCTGAGCGCAGTCTCCATCCTTGACGCGCTCTTCCAAAATCTTGTCCACATCTCTAGAACTCCTCAGTACGCTGGCATCAGCATCTTTACTAACGGTTGTGCCTCCGATGCTCCACATGCGATCCGCATATGAGTCTCGGCACAGTGCCTGAATCTCCTTGTGGGCACAACGACTAACTACAGTGGTTGCTACACATGCAACCATCAAAATAGTTGTGCCCAAAGTAAACTCCAACCATTGCTAAAACAGCGGCGTGCTGGCCCTCAATGCTCGCGTCTCTACCTGAACTCTGGCACAATGCCTCTCTTTGCTTTAATGGTGTGACTGAGCAGCACATGGAGCCTTGGCTTCTTTGTAGCTCTGCAGTTACTCTCTATAAGCGCTAGCCTTTAGCGTAATTCTATGAACCAACTTCAGTGACTCTCCTGGCAGGCACAACGACTACATACAGTGGTTGCCTCACATGAAACCATAAAAATAGTTGTGCCCAAAGTGAACTCCAACCATTGCTAAAACAGCGGCGTGCTGGCCCTCAATGCTCGCGTCTCTACCTGAACTCTGGCACAACCCTCTCTTAAGAAGAATTTGACTCAAGGCTTGCCCATAGCCTTGAAATTGTTTGTTTAATCATACTAATGTGTAATTTGTTGTCCACAGAATACACATGAGACTGCTCAGGCCATCAAGCGCATGCCCCTGCGCCGTGCCCAGCGCTTCCTGAAGGCTGTGATCGACCAGAAGGAGTGTGTGCCCTTCCGTCGTTTCAATGGCGGCGTTGGACGTTGCGCCCAGGCCAAGCAGTGGAAGACCACACAGGGTCGCTGGCCCAAGAAGTCTGCGGAATTCCTGCTGCAGTTGCTGCGCAACGCTGAGGCCAATGCTGACTGCAAGGGACTCGATGCCGATCGCATGGTCGTCCACCACATCCAGGTGAACCGCGCCCAGTGCCTGCGTCGCCGCACATACCGTGCCCACGGTCGCATTAATCCCTACATGTCATCGCCGTGCCACGTCGAGGTCATTCTCACCGAGAAGGAGGAGGTCGTCTCAAAGGCCACCGACGATGAGCCCGCGAAGAAGAAGCTCTCCAAGAAGAAGCTGCAGCGCCAGAAGGAGAAGATGTTGCGTTCTGAATAAAATGTGTTCTGGGCCAGCCGCCCAAGCCGGTGTCAACAATTGAAAGAATTCATCTTTTTTTTTTATTAATATTATAACTTAATGAAAGTTAAATGTGCGACCGTGTGTGTATATTAATGTTGTCAAGGATGTGGCCGGTGCGCTGTTGATAAGGATGATAGAAATTACAACGCAAGCGGTTGACTTGCTAACTTGGAAATGTGATGCGTTTGGCTTTTACCTCAAACATTCTTTGTTTTTCTTTTTTTTTTTTTTGCTAGGCTAGGAAAGCGTGTGGCAACGCAATAAAGTAAAACATTTTTGTACTACACTACTTGGTCTCGAAATGTAGGGATCCCCCAGATGGGTTACGTTCATATTAAGCTGTGCTGCTAGGGTTTTCTGCATTTGATTGATTGGACCTAATAGTTGTCAGACATGAGGAGATGCCTGCCAAAGCTTCATTTGTCGTTGTGTCTCGTGCTGTCTCTGTCTTGAAGTACATATGCTGGAGTTAAGCCTAATATGGATTTTTCTAATCAAATGTTCGAGAAGTAGACCACATGTTTTGAATTTGAGCTGAACATGTTAATTTGAATTTTCGCAAAGCGCCGTCCTTATTTTTTTGACAGTCTGGCAGCACTGTGTTTCGATGATAGATGGCGCCACCAGCTTTTCGGAGGCTTGAATCGAAAATTTCAAAAGAATTGTATTATCAAATTACCTATTTAATGCGCAATCAAAGTAAATGATGTTCTAGGAAAGCAACAAACTGATGGATGAAAGCGAACCAAAAAAGCATTCTGAATGCCGAAACCCGGGATTGAACCGGGGACCTTTAGATCTTCAGTCTAACGCTCTCCCAACTGAGCTATTTCGGCGCATGCAGAGGTCGCGGACCAAACGGCTGATTGGTGGGAAGGGATACGAATAAGTATGGGGTTTTAAGCTAATGTTTATTTAATGAATAATTTAAGGAATGTTTTGCGTCTCCTAGGAAGAACTCCTCCAAGGCCGACGCATCGACCGAACCAACTGGATTGTGATTCAAGTTTGCAAAATTAAAACAAAAAATGTTACTGGGTTCAATGGATTCTAATTAAGGGGAGTTTCGGAGCTAAAGGCCATCCAGTTCTCTGGATCCTAACCGCAGTGTCCCTTTTCTGTTAGTCATTTATTAGCGTGTTCGTTCTGGACATGACCGTAAAATTTATGTTGCTAATCAAAAAAGGTGAAGTTCGGTTGGCCAAAAAACAAAAAAAATTAAAACAAAACAAGAAAATATTGGAAGGAACGCCATGGTGGGGCGGTACTGAGTACTGAACCTTGCCGGTTCGGTTCCTTGACCACAAAAACCGGTCCACCAACCGGTGCACCAAACCACCAAAAGCCAACTCCTGCACCGCTTCGTTCTTTGGCTGCCAGCAACATGGAATGTTTATTGTTGTAACTTTCTGATTTTAATACGAGTATAGTATAGTATACCAGGTCGTTTGTGCATGTATTTTTAGAGCACTCTTTGTGTGTTCAATTTATTCATGATTCATGCATAATTGAAGGTGTTTATTTTCCGCGCATGCCCGGATAACCGATCTCCAACGGAAGATACCCAAACGCCACCAGGCGGGGCATGCGCAAGCGCATTATCCCTGGAGGTCAAGTGTCGGGGAACTGCTCTTCCTCCGCTGTCGCTGTTGCGGCATTCCACAAAAGTGCACACGTGCTCGTGTCACCGTCGTCGCTCGCTGTCTTAGAGTCCACATCAGTCAAGGATCCGGTTCTAACAAAAAAGCAACAACAAAAGGAAAAACACTTAACTGGAGCTGCCAACCGAATGCTGCCTTGAAAGCAGCGACTCACCGCTTGCGGCCCGTGGCTCGTGGGCGTTCAAGCAAAACCGAAAAGAACTCAAAAGAATATCCAAGAAGCACACTAAAGCAAACCAAACGATACAAAACACCGACGCCCAAGCCCATGCCCCCACCCACCCACAAGAGCTTGGCCCGTACTTGACACTTCCCATGGTAGGCAGGTAGCTCCAATACCCCATACAGTTCTCTCCACTGACGTCACATGAGCGGTGGTGTCCAAGACTCCACATCTCGGCAAATTAGCAGCAGCAACAAAAATACCCAAAGACCAACACCTGCGGCAAAAGCAAAAAAAAATCACCATTGAAACTGGTTCCGAGGGGAAGCTGCGACCCGTGAGTCAGCTGTAAACGGGGTACCGGTACCTCCTCCACCCTCCCATCAGAGTGCACAGATTTACGACACGCACATGACTGGCTGCATGACTTTTTTTGATAATAATAGTGTAGCAACTGCAGAAATCAGACTGACAAAAGCAAACAAAATCCCCGTCCAATTGCAGGCTCAGAACCCCCAGACCTGGGCTTGAAACTTGATTTTGCATCCGATTATACCCTTACAAAAGGTGCTTCATCGTCTACCATACGATACATTTCAGAGAGCATTCAAGCTAGATTCGAAAACATAATAATAGGCCAATACTGGCCAAAACCGAGAATAAATAGGCCATCAATTATGCTCGGTCTAAATACACTTTAAAAATATAAAATTTGTTGTGAATTCCGTGTTCTTTTAAGTATAAAATATGCTTAATTGTTACAACTACTAGCCCCAAATCTTTAGTTTTGATTATTTTGTATGTCCATCGCTAGATCTCTTCCAATGAACTTATAGACACATAGCACCAGTTAATGTTAATCTTAATGCGAGGCACATGTGTTTCGACTGGACTCGACTTCAATGTCTTCTCGGCCAAGATCTTAAACGCAAAGAAATTAAAACACAGCCCTATAATTGTTTCATGAATATCATATTATGCAAGTGTATTACATGCTTCGACCCCTAGAATTCTCTCAAGCTTCTTTTTTTTTATGAATTCTACGAAAGCATCCGTCCGAAAAGTTGGAGTTCGTTTCGGCTCGCCTGGGATCAAGCAGAACAAGGCACAGACAAAAACCGCTCATCATCCACATCCACATACCCATCCCCATCTCCATCCCCGTCACCGTCCCCATCATCATCGTCATCATGCCCAACATGATGAGATCTTGGGAGAGCGAAAAAGAGCTGCTAAAGGTGGAGGGGAAAGCCCCACTAGTCTCAAGTTGAGATTATGCGTGGATTTTCCATCGCTGACAACTGGTTTCCTCTCTCTCGGATGAGTCGCTTGTTTACCACAATTTAAAGAGCCAATAGGCAATACGAAAATCGATGATTTTTGTTATTTTTGTGGATGCATGATGGAAGGCGCTCATTCTGCCCACCACTGCTCGAATCCACCGATGACAAGCAGTGTCAGCTGCATCTGGCACCTGCATGATGCAGACAAAGCAAGCAGTTCAAATGCGCCGCGCCGCCATGAGCAAGCGCACACGTGAAAAGGAGGCACGGCCCTAACAAATTTCACTCGATTTTTGGCGGATTAATCAGTCCTTTGTTCGATCTGGCCGATCGGAATCCTATTTTTGGCCAGGCCACAAAGCGCGGATGGAGAAAGGTTGCAGCAGCATTCGACATGCGGATTCTCTAAGCAAAAATAACACAGAGAGAGCGGGAGAGCAGCGCCCACACGAGACGCGAGGCTGGTGGCTGGCTCTCTCGGCTGCTGCTGCGACTGCGTCTCTGACGGCTCTGCTGCTTGATCACAAAGCGATCGTTTGGTTTCTTCGGGCCTGGCTTTTGTGTTCGGCATTCGGGCGTTGGGTTTTCCTTTTTAAACCACGCCAATCGGAGCCGTGTTTTAGTTGTGTTTGCAAAACGCAGCCCATTGGACGTGCCCAAAAAGAATTTATACCAAACCGAATACGATTCCACTCCGAGCGATCTGCAGAAGCACAACTGTTCTCATCTCGCCCGGGATCACGACCACACGGAATAGTGTACACTATCTACATATATTTTTTCTTTGCTGTGGGTGGCTGTGCTTGAGCACATCGCCTCGCATCGCATCGGGTGTGTGTGGTTTTTTTTTTTCCTGTCGCGTTATCTTACATTTGGCTAATTGAAAGAACTGTGAAATCGAAAGACATTGGAATATTACACGCCCTGCTGTCTGTTGCCGTTCAATTGCTGGCCGTCGCGCATGTTTGTTCGCACGAGTTCCACAGAATAGTACTCGTATTTTTTGTGTGTCAGTGTCAAATTGATCGCAGAACAAGAGGGAGAGCAGCCACATCTTTATCCAAGTGTAAGTGTAATTGTATTCTACAAATCAGACTGTTTGGGTTATTCCTGTGGCATTGCGGGAACCAAGAAAAAGCTGGAAAATATAAGAACATGATTTTTTTTCTGACTTGGCTCCCTGATGGAACAATATTGGAACTAAACAAAGTACAAATTGCTCGAAAGGCTCAAGCAAGCAGTCTAAGGATCTACAATAAGATCGCCTTAGCTTGCTGGATTTTTCATCGCATAAGCAACCAACGGTAGACTCTAAGTATAAACAATGATGCAGTGATTAGGCATCTGTCCAGATTCCACCCCTCGTTAATAATGGAAAGCTAATAAGCGTCGTTAAATAGTTGGACTTCTGGTTATGCCAGACGTGTTTACATGCTATGTAAATACATACACAAGTACGTATATATGTACAAATGTACATATGTGAAAGGCTTGAAACTCCCCTCTGTGTCCACCCAGTGGAACCTCAAGTCACTTCAACTACAACTTAAACCATTAAAAGTTTGTATTTATATTTGAGGTTTGTGTTCAATATTGACGCAACTCTGTCGCTCCGGCAACAAAACACTAATGAGTAATGGCAACGGGAAGAGATGCCTTCGTCGAGTGGCACGCCCCCAAAGACCTAATGAGTTCTGAAGTCTGAGCAATCTTATCAGAGCGATGCGGTGCAGAGCAAAGAAGCAGGAAGGAAAGCTCCCCCCAAAAAGCAGACCGCATTGAAGCAAATAAAACAAAACAAAAACCAAACAAAAAGTATCGAAGCAGAAACAGAATTCGATCAGACAGCCCAGAAGAGGGTGTCAATTAGAATGAGGGAAGAGACGCAGCGAAGATGTTCGTCGCTAATGAATCTTCTTCGATCGTTTCGAGTTGTAGCAATTTGTTCTTCAAACGTGTTGTATAAATTTGGCATTATCTCAAAATGTTGAAGGCACAATTTAAATAGGAATTTATTAAACAAAGAATCTGGCAGGCATTTAATTTGAGTTTCAATTTCAATTTAGTCGAACGACATCGAATCTGAATCGTGTTCCCACATCCCATCGAGAAACCCAAAGTCCCTCATAATTTGCAGGTGGGCGTCTTTGGATGCCCCCTGCCAAGCAGGGGGTGTGGACGGGACATATTGTTGTGGGGGCAGTCACGAAGATCACAATTATCGTGGAATTCGAAAATATAGCAATTCAATATATGTACATATGTATATTTGTATATATTATGGATAAGTTCAAGTTGCTAATGAGCGATGAACTGGCAATTGCATAAGTTTGCCTGTGTCTGGATTTGATTAACATTCCCTTTTCTATAATTTATCCGCGAGTGTTTTTTAATTTCAATAATCGAACCGAAGGCCATGCAACGATCACTCTTTCCCTCTCTCTCTCTACCTTCACTCCCCCCGATGAGGAAATCAACCCAAAACCCGTCTAATAAGAATTTCAACCCGACAATTGTAGGCTAAGTATCTGTGCTATGTGCTAAGTATCTGTGTCCCACCGGTTCAAATTAAAGCCGAGGATCAGCTGCAGCTGCAAGTCCATAATTTCCATTTTGATCCATGGAATTTCATCCCCAATAAGAAGCCCAAGTCAAGTCATTGTTGAGCAATTAGAAAGGTTGGCCAGGTGTCGCAGACTATTAGAATTACTTTTAATTGATAAACCAGCGTCTAATTGCCAGACCACTCTAATTATGGATATATGGTATCGTACTGACCGATTCGGAGAGTACTACACATGAGTATGTACATATTACATACATTTATGAGTAATTTTGTGGCCAATCTATGACTAGGGCTTCTGTGATCTGTGCCAAGCACTTAAGCCCTGAACTCTAGACAACAATTAAATATAAATAATTATTTGCTCACTCACTTCATGCTCGAATCTCGACTCACCGATCCCCAAGTCTGAGATGTGTAATAATGAGATCTCATCCTTGCATCGGTTATCTTCATGGTCGAAATTAAAGATACAAATCTCCCCCATTCGTCTCGTCTGCTCAGCTCAATTTGCGTTTGTCGAACAAGCGAGAGCGACAGCGACGACGTAATTACCCGTAATTCGGGTTATACAGTCCGCCGCTGTCCGGCACCCGGTCGTTTTTCAGAACCCACTCGAATTCTGTGCTGAACAAAAAAACAAAGCAGAATGACTGAGACACAATAATATATTTGCCAAGATGATGATTAGCGATCATTGTTGTTGCCACTGCACTCAGATTCGCGTTTATTTCTATGGTCAGCTGGTCTAGCCTGGCCCGTCCACCCGGTTCTATGGCCAACACGAATGTATCGATGTATGCAAATGCCGGAATAGTAATTTCAATAACCAGCAATACCCTTAGTGGGGCAACTGTTGCCACCGGGCACCACGTGGGCACCAGCAACTGATCCGCAATCTTATATTTGCATACGGGACACCCCCCTGACGCCGCTTCTCAACTGTTTTGCGGATGACAGGTGCGAAAGCTGCAGCAGCATTTTGTAATTCATTCAAATCTGGTTGGGCGAGACACCTGGACGAGCTCAATCGAAGCGCTGATATTTTTGAATGTCTTTGTTTGTTTAAACTTTGATCATCAATAATTATGTGGGGTCGTGTGTGATTTGCTCTTGTTCAAAGAATCGTTCTAAACTATTTTATTTTGTGATAGTTAAGTTAGTTAAGATACAATAATTTCACAATCTCGTCACTGTAGAGGAAAGATTGTTTCGGTTTGGGCTTCTTTTGCTAAACAGCAGAATCGCTTCACCATTCAGCCTCAAATGGATGATGCTCCCTTAGGTTGAGTTTGCAATTGCCAAAACTTCAATCCATCCGGTGGTCATGGTGTCATCTTGAGTGCTATTTTCCACAGGTTCGCTTTCCTAAAATAAATGAACTGTACACATATATTAAAGGGTGTTGGGAGAGGTATTGCATTTATTTTTCACAGAGATTACTTTCCCCCAATGATGCGCATGATTGATCTATGGGGTTTCGCTTTTTTAGACCCCCTCTCATTCAACAACTCAACTTTAAGTGTGTCTCTATCCCTCTCTCCTGTCTCGTCTTGTGCAAGCTTGATCTACATATACATAAACAAACATCCGGCACATGTTGGAGCGGCGGCGTTAGCCGTGGTTGGCCGGCCGGGTGGCAGGTAAACCATGTGACATGGCCGGCACTTAGCGACCTGAAGGCTTCATCTTCATCCATCTGGAGGGTCAATTAGCCGCTTAACTTTGCTGTGCATTAATCAAAATCCGTTAACAAATCGGAATACAAGTCGAGTGCGTTTCAACTGAAGAGTGGTGCCCCAAGTGCCAGGGTCAGCGACGAGTGGCAGCTGCAGCGGCACTCAAGCCTAATTGGCCCTAAAGATATTTGCCACCAGTGTTGGCTAAGTGGCTGCTAATTGCACATGGGAGGAGAATCATGAATATTCTGAGACACCTGCCGCCTGGCTTAGACCCGGTCTGGTCTGGGCATTTAATTAAGATTATTTATTCACAGTTTATTAAGAACAGTGTCAAAGAATCTAGCGGCATGCAAAACCACCATCTGGCCAGTGCCAGTGTCAGCGCCACTGTCTGTCCTCGCCCCCCCTCTATCTATAAGCCAATCATAAAAGACAAGTTAACCTTGACTGCGGTTACAGCCGACACAACACCGCCGGCTGGGGGGTGGAGGATGGTGCGAGTGCTGGTGCTGGTGCGGGTGCGGGCGCGGGTGCAAGTGCAAGCACTGTTAAACCGCATTTTTAGACAAGTTAATAGAATTGTACCGAGCAGTATAATGTGGAAGTAATGGAATGGGCATGCTTGAGTGCCAGCCATTTGTCTTGTCATCTGTTCACAGTGCCAGTGCCAGTGCCAGTGACAGAGCTATTCATAGACGATTTAAGCGGCCCATTACAAACTAGACCTTAAGCTGATACCAGGCTGGAAAGACTGGATGGTAGCAAATGATCATTAGGTACTCGTAAGTACTTACATATTTACCTCTTAGTGCAGACCATTTAATTAATATTCAAAAGATTTCTCTTGTATACCGAATGGTGGAGGCAACCATGGCACGCCCACATCCACATAGCTATGCTTTTTATTTATGAGCGTTTGACTATCAGATATTCACACATTAGTCACGTCCGTGCCCAGTTTTCGACTTGAGTTGGGAGTCGACTGCAAGCAGCCAAGCCTGACCGCAGTCGCGGCCTGTTCTTGGTCTAATCTTGTCACGAATATAAGCAAACAGGGGTCGATGCAACATTCTCCCAACCAGAGAGGTTCATTTGGCATTGCGTGTGGCATGAGGTGGGGCGTGAGGTCAATAGGAGAGACTTGAGCGCGCGCCCGCTCGCTGCTTTCCATTCGCGGCGGTGTCCTCCAAAGTACAGTAAAACCATTTGAAAATGCACCAATAACTGGCACTGAGTACGCGGCGGTTGTGGCACTAATTAAATGCACTTTTGTTTCAGTTTTATGCCTACAACAACTCCAATTCAATTACCAATCGAATGCATTTGTCGATTTCCAAGGCCCACCCGCAGAGTTGCACTCGATACACGAAACGCAACGCTGCTGACCTTGCCGAAGAAAGCGAAACACACGAAGCAAAGCAAACCGACAACACGTCTGTGTCTGTGTCTGTGGTCCGATGTCCGGTTTTGATCTGGTTAGGTTTGGTCTCCTCGGTGCGTATGCCGCCTTGACTCTGAACTATAAATATTTACTCGTAGAAAACGAGATTTACACGCACGCACTAACAGCATGGATGCAATCCAGGGCCAAGGCTTTCCATAGAATGGCTTGGACGTGCGTTGAACGTGGAGCGTATGTGTGGTGTGTCCCAACCCCATCCTAAAAAATCATGTGTTGACACATTCGCATACTCGTATCGTCTGCTCACGCTCAAATCGTCAAGCGATGTTGACAAAGGTCCAATGCCAAGGCCAGGTTTCGGAATTTGGCTAAGCCGAAAACAATCAGTGTGTTTCCTTCCTACATCGCCATCAAAAATCAAATCTGCATGAGAACTGTCGATAGCAGATCAGCCTTATTTATGGCTCAATAAATGACACTTTGGATCGCTCCAAGCCAAACAAGGTCAGGGTAGCTTTACAATGGCCCAAAGCCCATTGAGGCATATTCCTCCTGTATATTATTATGAAAATTGCACTCTAGCCGAAGCAGTTCTAGCCAAAAAAGAAACCAGAGCAGCTCGAAAGCCGAGGGGGAACTCGGAAATGAAGACACAAAGGCACATCATTGTAAGCATTTTGAGCATGAATCGATCCCCGCATCACCCCTTGAAATAACCAAACAATGAGCGGACCAGTCAGTCAATGCTTAAATTCTGAATAGAGCAAGCCATGAGCTGTGCATTAACCTGGCCCAGAGCCCAGGCCTGGCCAAAGCATCCGCATTCTTGGAACTTTTGTTTGGCCGCATATCCGTTGGACACTATTACCATGGGCATTGGAGTTTGTTCGTTCGCTGGAGCTCCCACTAATGTTCTGAGCGCTACAAGAGGGACAGGGGACTGGGGACTGGGGACTGACCCTGGCTCTGGCTCTGACTGTTCTCTGTCTGGCAATTGTAAGACACAAAGAGGAAAGACAGAAACAGCGAAAATAAATTAACTTGATTGATTAAAGGAATTTGTATACGCATGTTGCCATGGCTGTTGGTTGGGTGTTGGTGGCTGGTGTCTGGTGTCTGGTGTCTGGGGGCTGAGGGCGGTCAGTGGCTGTCAAAAGTCAAGATACAGCTCCAAACTCTCAAAGCTTGAGATCGGCACCATACCAATGATTGTTGTGGATGTTGCTTAATGGCGGTTTGCCAAAAAAAAAAAATGAATTTGCTAGCTGCCCGAATGAGAGTAACAAAAACAAGAAAAAAAGAAGGCAAATTGTTAAAGGCACTTTGCTTGCTGACTGGATGGTTGGTTACTCAATCCAGAATCGATAGATCGGAAAAGATTAGCAGTTTCCGACAGTGCTTACATCATAACCCCCCACACCCTGAGCGTTCCTCTAGAGGTACACGAATTACCCGTACTTTTCCAATGGAGCAACTGGACACAATACCCTATTGCATACCTTTAATAATGGCTTTTCGGACTCAACTTTGATCTTCAATGAGTAAAATGAATGTCTGTGTCACCAGTGTCCGGATAAACGTATTTAGATATGGCTTATGCCATCACGTACGCGCACTTGCCTTCACTTTCGTTCCAGGGCGATAGTTGGCTATATGACTTGTCCAACGAAACTCCTTTCGAAATTCCAGTCACGACGCTGCGTGCATTAGAAGCAGAGCTGAGGTGACCTGTCGCCATTAATTGAGATCTCGCAGAATATTTGTCATTAGGCTGAGACACTTGATGATCATATTCCGCCGCGGTACACCAATCTTCATTGTTTGCAAGTAGAATCTCATACTGTATGCTGATAATGTGATACACGATGCACGATTAGAACTGCGACTGATTCGACATTTTCTTTCTGTCTATTTGCTTTTGCAGGTGTATTCTATACAACGGCCTAAAGATGACACCCATTCTGGAGAAAATGAGCGTCTTCTACAACTCGTATGTACTCGGCATACTCACCGTTGGCTATATCCTGGGCGAGTTGGGACACTATCTCATCGGAGTGACCTCCAAGCAGACGGCCATTGAGCTGGACTACGGCGATCATGCCTGCCAGCAGAACAGTTCCCTATTCAACCGCCAGGAGCTGCCGACGCAGTGTTCGGCGGTGGGCAACGAGAGCACCTGCCACGCCCTGGACTTCAACGGCACTGGGTACTGCGAGTGGAACTACAATGGGCTGGGCATCGACTACCAGATCCTTGCCGGACCCACCTTCATTCTGATATTCACCATAGCAGGTGTCTTCATGGGCTTCGCGGCCGACAAGTACAATCGCGTCAAAATGCTGACCGCGTGCACGGTGGTCTTCGGCATCGCGATCATCCTGCAGGGCACCGTTAAGGAGTACTGGCAGCTGGTGCTGCTGCGCATGGTGATGGCCGCCGGAGAGTCTGGCTGCAATCCACTGGCCACCGGCATCATGTCGGACATCTTTCCGGAGGACAAGCGCGCCCTGGTCATGGCCATCTTCAATTGGGGCATTTACGGGGGCTACGGCATTGCCTTCCCCGTCGGCCGCTACATCACCAAGGCGAACTTCTGGAATCTGGGCTGGCGTGTGTGCTACCTGGGCGCAGGAGTGCTGGCTGTTATCGTAGCCGCACTCACTGGCACTACTCTGCGGGAGCCGGAGCGCAAATCTATTGGCGAAGTCGATCGACATACGGCCAGCGGCAAGCCGATCAGCCTGTGGCAAGTGATCAAGAGTCCCGCTATGATCATGCTGATGATAGCCGCCTCCATTCGTCACTGTGGGGGGATGACATTCGCCTACAACGCCGATCTGTACTACAACACGTACTTCCCCGATGTGGATCTAGGCTGGTGGCTTTTCGCGGTCACTATTGGCATTGGCAGCGTGGGTGTGGTCGTTGGTGGCATTGTTTCCGACAAGATTGTCGCCAAGATGGGAATCCGATCACGCGCCTTTGTGCTGGCTGTAAGCCAGCTGATTGCCACACTGCCAGCCTTCGGATCGGTCTACTTCGATCCGTTGTGGGCCATGATCACCCTCGGCCTAAGCTACTTCTTCGCCGAAATGTGGTTCGGCATTGTGTTTGCCATTGTCGTAGAAATTGTCCCGCTCCGAGTCCGCTCCTCGACCATTGGCGTCTTCCTGTTTGTGATGAACAATATTGGCGGTAATCTGCCCATTCTGGTGGATCCCGTTGCCAAGGTGCTCGGCTATCGGGGCTCGATCATGATTTTCTACGCTGGCTTCTATGGCATCAGTAAGTTGATTTGTTGACTCCTTATCTTACCCGTTTGGATACCAATGACTCATCTTTTTTAACACCTTCTTCTCTTTTTTACAGGCTCCATTCTTTTCTTCATCACATGCTTCCTGCTCGAGGGCAAGCCCGAGCCGGCAAGACAAGAGTCCTCGGTCGAGTCGCCATCGAAGATCCATCCAGAGGCTGTGCTTAACGCCCGCCACATGCACGGACACGACAACTCCGTGTTCTCCGTCGATGAATCGACCCTGCCCGCAGCCAACGGACGTCCCACGCAGCTGCCGCAGCACTTGCAGATGTCCAGCGGGAACGGATACGACAAGTCACAAACGACTCCAGCGCGCCAGAACGGTGCGGAGAGCAGTAGACTGTAGAATAAATACACACATACATATGTAGGAATGTGTGTAGGTACTTATAGACGTACGTGCAGATGCAATTCCGGTAGATTCTGGGTGAATGAAAGATCGATAGCGCGTGATTTTTTTTTGTAACTATTACTATTATTATTGATTCTTTATTTCGTTAAAGTACTTAGTCTTAAGCCAAAGGTCGAGAGAGAGACGACAAGACAAAGGGAGGCGAGAAGTGGCTTCTGTTTCTGTCATCTTTTTCGCATCGATCTCTCTCACTGCAACACACAAAAACAAACTCTCTCCCCAGCGCCACTATGTAATAGAGAGCTGCACAAGTGTATTTACTTATGTAGTATGTATGTAACTTGATGGCCACAATGAAGTGTACAGCATCAATAAAAATTTGTTTTGTTAAATATGGTAGACTTCTTTGCACTTTCAATGCCACTTGACGGCAAGTACATATGGACGTTCATTTAAATTTTTTGTAACAACAAGAAAGTCTACTAAATTGGTTTTTTTTTTTGGGAAGATTATATTAATGTCTGCCGGTTAAAATAATTTTTTCAAACTTTTTGAAAATAGCTCACCGACATATTCAAAAGAGACAAAAACAAAATATTAATCTGGTGGTCCGTTATATTGATTATATATACATAAGTACATATGTATGTAAGTAATAGTAATTTTGATTGACTTATTGTGGACTTCGCATAAACCATATTAAGTTAACTAAGTTGAATTTGGCATGAAATTAACAAAACTTTGAAATCTTGCTATGAAACTAAGGTCCTAACTAACTTGCTAAGAAGGTCACGGATTCACCACAGTGCCCTCTCACCAGGAACACCTGAACATGGTGAAATCATGGTGAAATTACTAATAAACGTTTGCTATCTCTCTGTAGCACTTGCCTCTCTGAAAGCTGAGAGGGCGTGGTGAATAAGCTGGTGCTACATATTTTTTTTTTTTAATTTAATCGCTACAGCGAAATTGGTTGGTAGCAGACGATCAGTCCGCATTGACCAGATACTTTATGTTGAAATTTAGAATACTGAAAATTTTGAACTCAAAAAAGAGTTGCTTGCCGAACGAACACTCTTGTGTTTTCTTCCTTAAACCACCAAGTTTGGTTTTGCAAAGACTTCCTGCAAAACGAGCTTGACTGGTTATATATAGATCGATCATAAAAGAAAAGTAAGATCGGCGTTTATCAATATATTACTCTATAAAGTGATAAAATTTTTCAAAAATTTAAGTCGAAATCTGCTTTTGCAGAAAACGAACATTATATTAACCGCGATAATATGCAAGTATCGACAGATTTACATATGTCCATATGTACATACATGTGTACATATGTATGTTAACTAACCTCAGTACCGCGAACTTACTTTCTCAACTACTTGCCAATGTATTTTCCTCCAAACATGCAAATGTACATATGAAAATACATACATACATTTGTACATTAAAGTTACATTTAATGCGCATCATTTCGGCGATTTCTTACTTGGTGAAAATTTCACCTCTGGTACCGAAGATTGTTTACATACATCCATATTTATGTGGATACATACATACATATGTGTATCTCAATACTTACATTCTCCTTCGCGGCCTCAAAGCAGTCTGAGGGCTATTCTGTTATTTTCAACGTTGCGGCTATATACACGTATATGCACCCATGTGCATGTGCATGCACACAGCCATATACTTAACCCTCTCGTTGGCGTGAGAGTGTGGCCAGTTTGCACAAAGATCAAAATGCTTTTTTCTTGATGACTAATATATAAATGAGAATACAAAGCAACAAAAATTATCTCATGTCACTCTGCATGGCATCTGGAGGTATTGAAAGGGGATTGCTACTAAGCAGTATTGAAAGTATCGGCAACTTTGCCGATATTTGCGGCGAATTCAATTCGCCGAACAGTGTTTGTGTGAATATCACACGGGTCACATATGTGCCTATGTATGTGCAGATGTATGTTGGATGGTAACAACCGGTTGAACGGCGACAAAATGTATTTTCGCAGTCTAGTCCATTTGAACGCGTACTTTTGCAGTGTGAGCATCAGCGCGTTTGTTTTAATTTGTTAGAATAAAATACCCAGGAACGCCCAAATAACGCGGAAAAGTCTGGTAAGTCTTTGTTGCTGAACTCCCCATGCGAACGGTTAGGTAATTTACTTAAAATTGCGCCACATACTTTATGTACGCCATCAAGCAGTTTTGTTTTTTCTGTCCGCTTTGTTCTCATGTGTACGCGTTCTACCGAACCACCCTCGTGTGTCGATAGAACCTTCCTTCTCGGCAAGACAATTTTCAGTATTGGTTCAGTTTCTGTGTTCAGCGCATGAAACGAACAATGATCACTGTGGCTCAAGGCCAAAAGTTGCATATTTTTCTTCTGTTCAATTGCCTTAACATACAAAATTGAGAGTAAATAAAGAATGTCAGCTTTTCATTCTTCTGATCCTAGCCAGGATATATGTATGTATGTATAAATGATGCGTATCTCTACTCTGTTCGTTTGACTAAACCTTATCAAGAATTGATTGATAATATTTGTCTCACTTTGGAATTGGAAGTTAAAGGTCTAATACCATTCAAACACTTCGGTTTTTCCCGAGTTCGGCATTCACTTGAGTCGTCACGTTTTAGTTGCTAGTTGCGATTGCGACTTCGACGAGAGCAGACGTAACACCGAAGCATACACACATTGTATGTATGTACCTACGAGGCGTTTTGCTGAGAGGGACGGATGTAACTCTGCCACCGATGAGATCTTATATAGTTTCTTCATGGACGGTTGGATCTCATTCATGAAGAAAATATATTAGGAGGTCTCGTCGGCAAAAATTAGGCAAACGTGCGAGTGAAAGGGCACTCGCTGTAAGTGTGAGGGCAACGACATTGGAGTGTGCTGAATAATCATTTGAAGACAATGTGAAAAAACATAATAATTGTTTCATAATTTAATTTTTAATAGTTTGCTCAATAATAGTAGTCTGTGTTTGAAAAAGTAAACATTTTGACAAAATTTGAAAACAAATTTTGTCCGCAACCAACCTTTCGCGTCGACAAGCAAACGAGCACTGAAAATTAGGAAAAGCAACGAGTAACTCTGCGACCGACGAGGCCACCTTATAGTTTTAAGTTTTAAGGCATGAAGCAATTATATAAGGAGGGCCCGTCCATGGTGAAATTAGTAATAAGGTGACGGATTCACCACAGTGCCTTCTCATTCGAGGAACACCTGCTTGTCAGTCGTTTGCCAAACGTCGACGAAAGAGGTTGTGAAGCGCACGATTTTTCCATTGTCTTGAAGACGTAAGCGGAAGACAATGAAATATGCATGCAACTACTATTCTATTTTGGAGGTGTAATGAAATGTGTATGTATAGAATCTTTATTCAATTACATCTATTTAGAAACAAACATGTCTGCAAAATATTTTTTGCTATGCCGCTTCAAATGTTTACTTTGCTGTCAGCAGAAACAATAAAAGCGAAGAGTGCAGAACGTAAAACGTTTGCTATCTCTCTGTAGCGCTTGCCTCGCTGAGAGCTGAGAGAGCGTGGTGAATAAGCTGGTGCTCCTCCACTCAGCTGATGACGTTATCTATTAGTAATTCTACCATGGGCGCTGACAAATTTCGCATATTNGGAGAACGAGCCACCGATGGTCTGCATTTCCCTGGGCAAAGCACCCGAGGGCAAGCCAAAAACGTCAGAGGTACAGCCGGAGGACGCAGCAGCGAAGGTTGACTTGAAGGAAACAAAAACAGAAGCAGGATCGGAAGCAAAGCCGGATAATGCGCCTGCGGCTGCAGCTTCGACTGCCAACGACTCTGAGTCGGATGAAAAGGTACGAAAACTTTCCAAAATGAAGATTGTCCTGGGTCCGAATGGCCACAGTACATTCCTGGTGAACGATGACGACTCCATGCTGCTCGACAACTTTGGCCAGAAGTTTAAAGTAAAACACAATGGAGATGAAAATAGGAATGGTGGTGGGAAGAAGGAGGGGTCCCCAGTTAATTCACAAATTCATAAGATTATGCGACGCCGCTGTTCAATGGCACCGACGGCCAGCCGTCCACTCGTAGATAAGGCCTCGATCTTTAATGGCAGCAGCCTGATGTACGAGGACCTCACCGAACAGAAGCGCAAGGAGAAACAAACATGTCTGCAAAATATTTTTTGCTATGCCGCTTCAAATGTTTACTTTGCTGTCAGCAGAAACAATAAAAGCGAAGAGTGCAGAACGTAAAACGTTTGCTATCTCTCTGTAGCGCTTGCCTCGCTGAGAGCTGAGAGAGCGTGGTGAATAAGCTGGTGCTCCTCCACTCAGCTGATGACGTTATCTATTAGTAATTCTACCATGGGCGCTGACAAATTTCGCATATTTTAACCCTTCCCTACGTACAGTATGATATTCTATTTTGTGCAATTTTAAACCCCATGCCATCAAAGGGCTAATCAGCACAAAAACCGATTTGTCGTTTCACTTACACTTACAGCGCAGAGCAGCATTGTTGACAGCATTGTTACGTTTCCCTTATTTTGCCGACGGGCCCTCCTTATAAAATTGTTTCATGAGAGCAGCAGATTGCTAAATTAATAAGTGAATGAAAGCTCAACAGAGTTCTTGCAAACAGAACAAATTTTCTACTTTAAGTGATTTTCTCTTATCCAGCACCGTGAAAAATTCTTGACAGGAATTTTCTATAAATTTCGTTTGTGTGGAACGTAACTAAAACAGGCTGACGAGTCAGCTGTTTGTAAAGCCTAGTACTCAGATCGAAAAACACGCTTGCTAGCAAACTGCAATATATTTTGCTAGCAGCAGAGTGTGACCAGAGGTGAAAACCGCATTCCGTACGGCTACACTTCTCAGGCAGCTGTGTTGTTTTGTTTAACCTTTTGAAAATGTGTGCAAATTGAATAAAAGGCTAATAAAACTATTAATGCAAAATGGATCCATGCAGGAGATTGCTTTAAGTGGGATTGGCGGCTCTTGCGTGATCGGAGGAGGAGGACAATCAACGAAATAAGCGCCGACAACTTTGATTAAACCCATATCTGCAGAAAAGAAAACAGGACGGTCGTTTGTCTATACAGTATTATAAATAATATAAATATGTGTACATTTATGGAAACCCATGAAACGATACCCTGTGCATATTCCGCAGTTTGAAAATATGACAGAGAATTTGCATATGTCTGGGATTAACATCTGCAGCCTTCTTTGATTGGTGGAGCAGCAAGGCCGTGCCAAGGAATATTTGCGCCGGTGGCAAAGTTGAGTCTAAATCGCCGCCTTCGCCCCTACACGACACGATTCTGTTTAGCAGTACTTGGTCCCAAAAGGAAAACAACTTAACAAATTTTGTTAACAGCCCAGCCTGGTCTTGGCTTGGCAAGATGAAGCAACTGGCGTTAAAAATAAGTGAAAAAAATTAAAAATGCAAAAACATTATATATAATCTCATTAATCTATAATAATTGTTTCCTTTCTTTGCCGTTTGATGGCCTTAAGCTCGTTTAGAAGCACGGTGGTCATTTATCTTTTAACTTCAGCGGCATTGTTACCTCCATTCAATTGAGACTTTACTCTCTGTTTGCTAGGTACCCTCTCGGAATATAAAACAAATATATATTTGTCGAGCTGCTAGCAACATACCAACGAATACAACACAAATACTATCAACACCACAAAAGACTATCGGCTGACTTTCTAGATTTACCCGGCCTGGTTTTTGTCGATCTGAGTACTGCCTGGCGTACAGCCGCTAGAAAGTACCTTGTGCGCGCAAAAGTTCTTATCGGTTCCATACGAATATCATCCCTTTTTTTCGATCGGAGTACTAGGCTTAAACATGTATGGTGCAGTGGCAGTTTTAAATGTAAACTAAAAATAAAAAAGTAAAAAAAACGTGCTGGTAGCTGAATTGAAAATGCAATTGGGATTTATCATTAATGCATACCATTATTGCCAAAAGAGCGCAAAAAATCCGCATTCACGGATGAATGCTTATTAATTGAAAGTTCGGCAGACCCTGATGCTGAATCCTTTCGTGGTCGTGTCTAGGAATATCCCAAATATGTTAGAAATAATATAATGGATTATGTTAACTCTGCAGGTCAGTACCTTGGCAAAATGAATATTCTGGTCTGTCTCAATAATAAACAAATACATTTGAAATGTATATAACGAGTTTAATTAATAATCGAATGGCACAGACATGGTCAGGCCTAACTGCCTTAATTAATATGAGAGATTTATTCATCCCTTTGAAAATTTGCAAATTACACAACAGGAATAATTGTACACTATATTTTTCTGGCCAGTCTACCAGATATCCTCTCAGTCCACAGTCCTCTCAGTGCTGGATACCCGCCTTAAGGACTGTCGCCAGCACCGCAAGAAATTCCTGTCATGAATTAGAAGCAGAAGAAGAAAGAAGCAAGAAATTCCTCCAAAATTAATGTATTTTGTTTGGCTCAAAAAATGTTGCTATATCTGCAATAAAATAACCGATTTATGTACAGTTGAAGATACTGTATTGTACCACTCAAAATTTGGTATGAAGCAGAAGTCCCTATAAGTCAAAGTATCCAAATCGCGAGATGCGAGCTTCAGTCAATTTTAAATTCCAATGAAAATTAACACTATTTTTTTAATTAAGACACCAAGTAAAACTGTTGCCATATAACTAACTGATCATGGCCTTTGAATTCCTTGACACAGAAATTAAAAAAAGATTTTGCAGTTGTGATCCAACAGAGATAAATATCAGTGCAATGATGCCATGCAGATAAGGAAAACTTATCAGCAAAAAAATTGTATTCTGAACTTAAATTACCTGCGAAAAAAGAAGAAGAAAAAAGAAGAAAAAGGAAAACCGCCAGATGTGACACTTAGAAAGCTACCTCACGCAGGAGGAGCCCAACACACCACCTAATGCGAATCCCAGTTTTCGTCGTATTTATGAATAAAATGAGAGTCTTAAGTGACTTTGACGAAGAGGACTTTTACAGTTGAGCTTTAATTTTGGAAAAATTGTGATACCGAGAAAAAAGTGTACACATAGGTTTCTGCCTGCATATTTTTGGGAAAACAAATCGCGTAAACAAATATTCTGTATTTCTGGAAACGTTGAACGAATATCGTACTGATGGCAACGTAGAGCAATACAATGTTTCAGGTACAAAGATTCGAAAACTAAAAAACGTTCTAAAAACGGCTCTATAAAGTGAAGTATTATAGAAAGCGCTTGAGAGCGCTCAAGCGCTGACGGTGTGTTATACACTTAAAATTAATTTCTTGGATCTGACTATAATACTGATCCGACCTTATCCAGATTCAGCAGTCTGATAGATATGGTCATTATCAAAGATATTGCGGTTTTAAAATCACAACACAGCCTACCACTGTTAATAGAGCTGTTAGCTAGCGAGATGTATGCTCTGGTAAAACAAAAAATTATATCTTTCAATTTTGAAACAGTATACAATTTCAAATTAAACACTTGCAGTGCACTGCAGTGCACGTCCAACTGTTAAAACTCAAAGAAAATAAGCTGTTAGCAGGATACAAGGAAGTCAATTTAAAAGTCGCATTATATTCTAGTTTTCACTTTCTAAAAATCCAATTCGATTTTAAACTGAAAACTGGCATTGCCACGCCAATTTTTATACCCGGTGCTCGAAGAGTTAGTGGGGTATGTTGTATTTGTGCACAAAGTTGATGTATGTAACGCACAGAAGGAAACATTTCCGACCCCATAAAGAATATATAATTCTTGATCAGCATCAATAGACGAGTCGATAGAGCCATGTCTGTCTGTCCGTCTTGTTTGTCGGCTAGTTCTCAAAAACTATAAGATTTAGAGCCACCAAGTTTTGCCTCCAGACTTCTGTATGCTCACACTAAAACCAGTGTATTTCAAAAATTATCTCCGCCCCCTTCCGCCCCGCTACAATTTTGAAGATGAAAGAAGATAAAAACGCCATTCCGTAAGGAATGACCATATCTATCAGATCACCATGATCCGATTGGATCATTATTATAGCCACAATGAAGAAATTAATTTGCAGTGGCTAAACCCTCCCTGTCCAGCAGCTTTTGTTGTTTTTTTCCACATTCTCATCCACACTCTGCTTCTGCAGTGTGCGGCCTCTGCCTCTGCAGCGTGTGGCTCTATTGGAGGAGGGGGGGGGGGGGCGAGCTAAAAGGGCGTTAGAAGTGATGTAGATGTAGATGACAGGTGAAGATAAAATTTAAAATGTCAAATGTAAAATTCGAAAAAAAAAGTATGGTACAGGTACACTGACTGAGTACCGGTTGTAAAAGTTGTGACGCGTAATATGCGCCTCACACGTCCCTTCTCCTTTTAAAATACCTTTCTCTCACTAATATAAACTAATATCAAAATAGTAAATCAAAAAATATTCTTCGGTTTGGGAGTTATTCATATATCCCCATGGTGCACTGTGTCTACCGCGGTCATTTTAGAGAACAGCGGACACCGCTCTTCTGAGAGAGAAACATCCGGCTTTGTGTATCTATCTTAGAAACTCTTATCTTAAGACAAATAAATTCAAATTAGTGAAATATTCGTAAAGGTTTTAGAAGATCAAGAGATCGCAGATAAGTTTTTTCTCCTTTGCTAATCACGTAACGATACAGCAGAAATCTCCTTTTGTGTACATATGTATAAAAGCTCCTACATATTTACTGACATTTTTGATTATTTATAATGAAATATACATACATAAATATTTACATATATGTATTTATATACATACTAATGTATATAATTTACAAATGTACTTGTACTACTGTGTGTACAGATTTTTGAGCTGTTGCATCTCTGTGTTATCTTCAATTTCATAATTGTGTTTGATATTTGTCGCTTTTATTGCTTACCATTGGAGTCAACTCTCAGAGCTGGATCAGCAATTTTCGTTTCCTCTTTGTGGTGTCATCAGTGTCAAAAATGTCTACATATATACATATGTACATTGAATATATGTATCAAAGCGGCAGCTTTGAATATGAATACATACAAATGCAATACGCTCATAAATACACACATACATTGTTTGTACAGAGGTATTTATGTATGCATCTTATGTAACTGTCCTATCCCTGTTTCGATTATTTAGCCCACCACCTGGGTTAAATATTATTTTTCACAGGTAACATTTTCGCATCAGGTTCGAAGAAATGGGCGAAGATGTTGTTGGTTTTTTTTTTTGCATCGTATACACACGACCGGGGAGATCGTTCATATTTCTGCCACTAAGCAAACAACTCATAGAGGGTGCAAATCGAGTAAAAACTGGCTACCTAATCAGTATATTGGATTGGCTCCCAGTGCCTTCGGTTCTTGATGAGAGAGCCTTCGGCTGAGAGAGTTTGGCGTTATTTATATACATATTTAGATTAAGTTTTTGAGTTACAAATTATAACGTTGATATGAAGTGCTAGTTTGTTTAGTATGGGGGGGAAAGGGGACCACAGCGGCGAAATGGAGATCGGCCGCTGCACTTGAAAAGGAGATTTGTTGTTGTTCTGCGTCGGAGAGATGATTGTCTTTGAAGTGTAGAGTAAAGTCCGTTGGTTTGTGTTTGAATAATCGTTTGTTGGTTCGAGATGTAAGAACAGTTGGTTTGTTGTGCGACCTGGGGGCCTGGGAAGAACCCATCCCTGAAAGGACTGGCTAGCCGGCCGTGCCCCAACACCAATACA
The DNA here is from genome assembly GCF_900245975.1 of Drosophila guanche. Taxonomy (NCBI): domain Eukaryota; kingdom Metazoa; phylum Arthropoda; class Insecta; order Diptera; family Drosophilidae; genus Drosophila; species Drosophila guanche. Next base: position 2,788,241 of record NW_022995753.1, on the reverse strand, counting down.
GGTTCGTAACAATAATAATATTTAAGAAATATATGAGCATAGAGAGGATACACAAAGTCAACTTATTTATTTTTTGGGGCAAGCTGAAAGGCTCAAGTTTGAAGGAAGGGTATGTGAGCTCAGAAGCAACAAAAAAGTGCCAAACGTCTCAAGCGCTGAAAATGAAAACTCATTTGAAGTCGAGAATAGCTACACGCATTGCCATCATGTATGTATGTACATATGTGTCACCGCACACATGAAATTACGAAGCAGACTTGAAAGGAAAAACAAAACTTTGTTTTTGCGAGAGTCGCTTTGCGTTCAATGCTCAAGAGAGCCAACGCCAAACTCTCTCAACCGAAGGCTCTCTCACCAAGAACCGAAGGCACTGGGAGCCAATCCACTATACTATACGGATTAATCGATTTGCACCCTCTATGAGTTGTTTGCTTAGTGCTTCTACCGTATCTACGTACCCAACGCACACATGGCAAGAGAAGTGCGGTACACACATACCACAACGTCGCCAGCGGTTTGCGGCGAATTCAGTTGTACGGAAACGAATCGATATTTGTGTAACCCACCCAGGAGTCGGAATTGTTTAGTATAAAGCCTAGTGCTCAGATCGAGATATGGAACCGATAAGAAATGTTGTCGCGCATAAACTACTTTATAGTGGCTGTACGCCGGGCAGTACTCAGATCGAAAAAATTAATTGGCCGATTAAATCTAGAAAGCCGATGGTATTTTGTGGGACTCGATGGTATTTTTCTAGCAGTTCGAAAAAGATACATTTGCTTTATGTTCTACCTAGCAAGCAGAGAGTAAAGCAAAAAGCCAAAAATGCAAAAGTGGAAAGATAAAGGAACTCCGTGCTTCTCAACAAACTTGAGGCCATCAAACGACAAAAAAAAGGAAACAATTGTTATATATTAATGAGATTGTATTGAATTTATTTGCATTTTTAATTTGTTTAACTTATTTGAGAACCAGTAGCTTCATGTTGCCAAGACATAGACACGACTGAGCTGTTAACCAAATGTTCTAAGTTTTTTTTCCTTTTGGAACCAAGGACTGCGCCACATCGGCCATCGGCGACGATTTGGATTCGAATGCTGCAGGTTACTGATAGTAGCATCAGATGGTATTGCACTGTTCGCTAGCAAACGGGGTTTCGGATCTGAGTACTAGACAGTATGTACATACGTAAGTATGTACTAGTACCGATCAAATCAGCTAAATTTGTTGACGAAAGAATATTCGGTTTTTTATTCGACAAAAAGTTAGCAGCCGGCTTTTAGCAAAAGAGTACTAAGATCTGAAAACAAAAATTCACATACATAGATACTGAAAGAAAAAGCCACCGATGTTACGAACCCATCTCCAGCGAAAAACTGTACTTTGTATTCAATCTTTTGTCGGAAAGAACACAAAAACACACACCCACACAAGCGCAAGACGTTTAGGAAAGTGCAAAAATGAAGAAATCGTAATCTAATTTAAGAGTAACAATTATATGGATACCATAATATGAAATGAAAAATCCCGTTCCGATAAATGGTGATGGGAGATAAACATCGTATGACATTCCGATAGGTGGTGCGGTGCCATTCGTTGTTCGCCCGCATTCAACAAAACAACAATATTCCATTTCTGGTGTTCGTTCGGCAAACAACTCTTTTATGAGTTCAAAAATTTCAGTGACTTTTTTCTAATATTCAACATAAACTGAAGTACCTGGTCAATGCGGACTCATCGTCTGCGACCAACCAATTTCGCTATAGCGATTAAATAACAAAAACAAAAAAACAATGAAGTCGTTATTCATGACGCTACTCACACATCCTCATGTATGCATGTATGAGCGCGTGGAAGTATCAAAATGTTTTGTATTGTTTTCGATGAACATTTACGCATTAGGGCTTCAATGCTAATAATTCTTAGCTGTTTTGTGGCTGTTATGTAGCGGTATATTTGTGTTATTACCACAGGAGGAAAAATCCTCAAACGACTGGAACATGGAGGATGCAACCGTCATGGATGTGGCGGTCATTAGTGAGTCCGAGGATGAGGATACGGTGGAGAAAGTGACTAAATCTTCCAACAAGGCCGGCGATGTTACCCGAAAAGAAAGTGTCTCCCCCAAAGACATTTCTGACGACGATGTGGTTGCAGTGCCCTTGGATCAAGCGATAGTCGCAAAGCAAAAGGAAATTCTTCGCATGCTGCCGTTCATCGAGGAAGTGAAGAAAGCGTTTGCGTCCAGCCTATCCACGGGACAAGCCTCACGCCTAGACGCCCTCGTCCGGCTTGTGCAGCGAGAGTAAGTGCCTTAAATCGAAGGTTTTACTATAAACATTTCTAAACTTTATTTTCTTAACGTAAAGCATTGTCACCATGTCGACCCTGCTGAAAATCGAGTCTATTGTAATGAAGCTTAAAACGAAATTCGGTGAAGTAAGTGGATGCCCGCAGTTCTTCCAGTTTTTTCCAACTAAATAAAAAATGGATTGCAGGTGGTCCGGAGTAAACAGGGCATTGGTTCCGCATCAGGCAGCCGTCAAACAACCCTCGCCCAAAGACGCTTAAACCAGAAGAGTGAATATACAGATCGTGAACAAGCCGCAGACAGAGAAAGCACTGCCGCAGTCACGAATCAGATCAACAACCACAAAGAAAAGTATTCTGGACAAAACACAAACAAAGGACCGACAAAGCGCAAACAGAAGCCGAGCAGGGATGCCGGTGGTGATACAATATCGATAAGCTCGTCCGGCAGTGAGAGTGAGGAGCCCAAGGAACCGACAAACCGAAAATGTGATCCTCAGAGCAGGCCTGCAACATCGACCGGAGCTTCGACTGCAGGACATAAATCTGTCCCACTTGTCCACTCATCGCCATCGAGTAATGTCGCAGAAGAGGCAGCGCGCAGGTCTTTTGCCAGTAGTTCCCCCAGCTTGCCCTCGAACAAGCCAAACCATAAGAACACAGCAATTGAAGCAAAGACTCAGGGCACAACTTCACATCACAAGAGACCAGATTCTTGCAAGTCGAATACCAGTCAAAAGCCCAAAGAGGACGACAGACCTCCTTTACAAGGAGAAGGTGTACTGGCTGCCATAAGGGCAGCCAGAGAACTGGACAGAGAACAGAAGCAGGCCCGAGAGTTGGCCAATAAAGAGCGGGCCAAAACTAGGAGTTTACAACTCAATGCCGGCGACAATTTGGGATTCTCGCGCAGATCGAATTCTGATCCAGCAACAGCAAAGGCGGCAGTTACCCAGAAATCAGCGCCTCTGTTTACACTTGGCTCATCTGTTCCATGTGATGACGATTCCACCTCAGTGGCGTCAATGTGTCAGTCAAAACCAAACCAGCGGCACCAACAGCAGCAGCCGGCCAAAGAGCCATCAAAAGGTAGTCCTTCACTATGTGATAAAGATGCTAACAGAAGTGAGACTCCAGCCAGTCCACTCTCGGAGGCACGCAAGAAGCTGGCAGCCATGCTGCTGGAAAAGCTGGATCCCCCCGCGGGTGTGGAAGCGGGTCTTGGCGTACCGTGCACATTGCCGCTAGCATCGAACAGCATGGATCCGCGTGGAAGGAATCCCAATTACAACAGTAATTCCTTGTCCACAGCCGTTTCGAATGTTCTTGGCTCCCCGCCACCTCCTCCCCCCAGTGTCACACGCGATACATCGCCAGTGCCGCCAGCGCCGCCAATGAAGGCGGGCTCCTTATGGACACGCATTCCAGTGCCAGGAGCAGGACCAGGAAGAGGAAGCATGGGCTTTGCAAGCCGAGGATCACGTGGGGCGCATGCGCGGCCTCCTCACATTCATCATGAGAACCAGCGGCCTGTATTCTCTGACGGCGAGACACAGTCCTCTGGCCCTGCTCCCCATGTTCCCAATGGCTTTCATGCTGTCGATCCAAGATTGAATCCACATGAAACCACCCGGGATCCACGTGAATCAAGGGATCCTCGGGGTCCACGCTTTCAGAATATGCCACGCCCTAACCATCAGCAGCAGCATCAAAATCAGCAACAACAGCAGCATCAGAAACAGCAGCATAATCAGCAGCAACAGCAGGACTATACTCTATGTAACCCTACGAACTGGCAATCATCCTCCTGGAATAACAATGAACAAATTGTCTTTAATGGTTTACCTGGATGTGGTCCCATCCAGACCCCATCTAGACCCCATTTAGTGGGAGGCAGCTTTCGGGGCGGACATGAGAGCCGTGGTCGTGGTGGTGGCGTCGGCGGCATTAGCCATCGATACATTCTACCAGCCAGAGGACGAGGCGGAGCTCAATATGATGCACCGCGTACATATCGAGAGCATCGTGAGGTGAAGGCCAGAGAAAAGGCAGCAGCCGCTGCCAAGGTGGCCGAGATGCAACGCCTGGCGGAAATCGGGAAGAAACGCCTGCTGGAGGCGGCCGAGAAGCAGCGACAGCAGGAAGAGAGAGATTCTGCGGCCATAACGGTGCCGGTTACGGCATTGCCAGACCTCCAGCTAGACACCTCCTATCGCAACGTCATCGTGAATAATCCGGCCAAGAAGATCGACTTTCGAATACCCAAGAAGACGACGACAGCGGCCACGACAGCCTCGACCACAGTCCAATCAATGGCCATTGGTAAAGGAGGGAAGATCGCCAGATCAACTACGAGTCCACCAGAAAGCAAATCCTCTGATGATAACGACATAGATAAGGATAAGATTACTGATAATGACAAAGATGCTCCTGCCACAGATATCAATTCACCCAATATGGAGAAGGAGAATGAAAAGCAACGGAATAGTCCAAAAGATCTAGAGAAACCTGAAAGAGCGGAGAAAAAGAGTAAATCTAAAGATGCGGAGAAGAAAAAAAATAGATCCAAGGATGAGGATAAATCAAAAAAAGAAGTGGCTCAAACCGCAAAGATTGATAACGACAAAGATAAGGATAAGAGTACTGATAATGACAAAGATGCTCCTGCCACAGATATCAATTCACCCAATATGGAGAAGGAGAATGAAAAGCAACGGAATAGTCCAAAAGATCTAGAGAAACCTGAAAGAGCGGAGAAAAAGAGTAAATCTAAAGATGCGGAGAAGAACAAAAATAGATCCAAGGATGAGGATAAATCAAAAAAGGATGTGGCTCAAGCCGCAAAGAAGGAAACCAAGAAAAAGAAAAAAAAGTTGCAGAAGGAAAAGGACAAAGAAAGCGACAAGAAAGCGACCGCATCGTCCACTCCCGCTTCCACGTCCACCGCTTCATCTGCCTCTACTGCGGAGATTATCGAGCAACAGATAAAATCAATAAATGAGCCCAATGTCGATAATGTTTTTTCTCATTCCTTCTCGGATAATGTGGAGAACGAGCCACCGATGGTCTGCATTTCCCTGGGCAAAGCACCCGAGGGCAAGCCAAAAACGTCAGAGGTACAGCCGGAGGACGCAGCAGCGAAGGTTGACTTGAAGGAAACAAAAACAGAAGCAGGATCGGAAGCAAAGCCGGATAATGCGCCTGCGGCTGCAGCTTCGACTGCCAACGACTCTGAGTCGGATGAAAAGGTACGAAAACTTTCCAAAATGAAGATTGTCCTGGGTCCGAATGGCCACAGTACATTCCTGGTGAACGATGACGACTCCATGCTGCTCGACAACTTTGGCCAGAAGTTTAAAGTAAAACACAATGGAGATGAAAATAGGAATGGTGGTGGGAAGAAGGAGGGGTCCCCAGTTAATTCACAAATTCATAAGATTATGCGACGCCGCTGTTCAATGGCACCGACGGCCAGCCGTCCACTCGTAGATAAGGCCTCGATCTTTAATGGCAGCAGCCTGATGTACGAGGACCTCACCGAACAGAAGCGCAAGGAGGAGAAGCAGTCGCTGAGGGCACGCCATCTGGCGAATATATTCGAAAAGACCAGCGATAACTGTCGCGTCTCCACTCAGAATATTATCAGTGGAAAGCGTCGAACACGTTGCATACCCGACTGCTCCTTCAACGAAACGATGTTAAGTCGGAATCGCTTCGGTTTGGGTCAGATAGTCAGAACGGCGAAGGAGACACCCGACGAAAAGAAGCGTCGAACCACGCCAGTGCCTCCGTCAGTAAAACGCAAACGAGGTAGACCTCCCGTCTCCGTCAAGAATGATATTGTGCAAGACGCAAAGAGACCACGTCTGGAAAAAGCAAAGGACTCCGAAGAGCAGTCTGTTGCCCCAACAATACCACCGCCCTCACCTCCTCCGACTGCGCCTACGCCATCGATCAGGATTCGGGCACGCAAGAGGAACGAGCTGGANCCGTCGTCGGACTACATGCTCCTGGAGTGGCTTGTCTTCGCGTTCCTCGAGAAGCAGTCGCTGAGGGCACGCCATCTGGCGAATATATTCGAAAAGACCAGCGATAACTGTCGCGTCTCCACTCAGAATATTATCAGTGGAAAGCGTCGAACACGTTGCATACCCGACTGCTCCTTCAACGAAACGATGTTAAGTCGGAATCGCTTCGGTTTGGGTCAGATAGTCAGAACGGCGAAGGAGACACCCGACGAAAAGAAGCGTCGAACCACGCCAGTGCCTCCGTCAGTAAAACGCAAACGAGGTAGACCTCCCGTCTCCGTCAAGAATGATATTGTGCAAGACGCAAAGAGACCACGTCTGGAAAAAGCAAAGGACTCCGAAGAGCAGTCTGTTGCCCCAACAATACCACCGCCCTCACCTCCTCCGACTGCGCCTACGCCATCGATCAGGATTCGGGCACGCAAGAGGAACGAGCTGGAGAAGCTCACCGAATACATTTCATCGATGTACAACGGTGAGGAAGTGACACGGGCCAGTGGCAGAAGAGCATGCACGGTGGCACAGGCGCAACGGCATTCAGTGACGCCAGAGGAATACGTAGAGACGATAACCACATCGCCATCGTCATCGAGATCTCCTTCCCCCATTCGTAGGCCCATCCCGAGAGAGATTCGAAATATGGCACGTCGCGGTCGATCCTATGGAACCTCTTCCATGGACAGCGGCGGCATTAATCGAGCATCAACAGTCTTACGAAGAAATCAAGTGCGAGTGAGGAAGTGTTGTGTGCGTCTGCGGCGTTTCCCAATGCCACAGAAAAATGCCCCGAATGTCCCGAATCAGCCAACGCCACAGCGAAAGGAGCAGCAGAGGAAGCGAACCCAAAGATCAGAGCCAAATATAAATCCCGAATGGCATATCAACTCCATTGGGGCCGTCGAATGTGTTGTTTGCCACAAGAAGATCGGTAAGAATCCCTCTGGCCACTATTTGCAGTCCCACAAGGAGAACTACATCTCCCGGCTGGCACCCGGCATGCTCGACGAACTTCGCGCTGAGCGGTGCAATCAGTTGCGGCCAGCGGCGGGTGACCCTACCAAGAAAAAGTACGATTACAGGTGCCCCTTCTGCTTGAAGGAGCTGCATAACTTCATGTTTAGCAACATTGCGTCGCATCTGATTGAGCATACGGGCGAGAGCAAGGCTCAGTGCTCGTCGTGCCGGCAACCGATACGGCGAAAGTGTCTCATAAATCGGCATCGCAGGTACTGTACCCCCGACGCCCAAATAGTTACCGACAAGAGAACCTGCCAGCTGCCCCTTACTCTGCATGTGTGTCCTTTGTGCGATTACGTGCAGACGGGGCAGGAGAGACGAGACGCCCACCTGGTAAAACATCATCGGCTGAGTAAGGAGCTGATCGCAGCCATGGAACTTGAGAGGGTCACCCTCTGCTGTCGTTCCACCGATAAAAAGCCTCCAGCAGACGAAACCAAATCTGAATCGGCACCGAAAATCTCCGTTCCTAAGGTGATATCGCGACGCGACTCGGTCATGTGTCCGAAGACCCCCAAGAAGAGGATTCGTTTCAAGAAACAACTACGAAAGCCCGAAAATTCGCCCAAACGGGAGCACGAGTCCCAAGAGGAGGAGGGGCAGGATGGCATGCCAGTGTCACAGGAGATGGACGAGATCCAGGTGCCCTCAACTGTAGGCCAGGAGGATGTGGCCGCCGAGTCCATATTGGTCGTCAACGAGTGCATCATGGACTTTGATGCCGAATTGGAATTGGACATAAAGCAGCTGGGTTCCCAGATGGAGGAGGATATCGAGCAGGCGGAGTCTCGGCTGCATGAGAAGCCGATGGAGGAAAAGCCAGTTTTGACGGAGATTATTCCAATGGAAACGGCAGAAAACACCGCCACGCAGGAATCGCAAGCCAAACCGTTAGAAGAGGAGGCCTCCTGCTCAAATGATATCCGAGAGACAGTTGTGCCCGCACTCCCTGTGGAGGTGGAGATTCGCAGCCTGTCCGTGGATCCCCTCATGGGCATTGGCAGCGCTGATTCCGACAGCGGAATGGAATTCGATGTGGGTGGGAATGATTTGGACACCGCATCTGCAGCCACATCGCGAACAGTTACAGGCCCCGGCCTTAAGGACGTCGACGATGATGGAAACAAGAGGGGCCCCGTGGACTGGGAAGATCTCGTGGAAACTGGCTCTCAGGCCAGCGATGAGTCTCGCTCCAAGTCGAAATTCCAGATTTTCAACCGTTTCTATTCTCGTCTCACCAACGGAACGGCTGTTGGCGTGGGAGGAGGAACAGGATCAGGAGGAGTAGGAGTAGGAGGCTCACTACGTCGGCAATTATTCCGTACGACACAATCGACTGCAAGCAACAGCAGCGAATGCGATCCGAGTGAATTGATGCCTGAAATGCGAGCCCTGGAACCAGAACCAACAGCAAAAGCAGCACGAAAGACACCAATAAAGGCGGTACCGCATTTGGTTCCAATTTCCTACCCAACTGCTGCTTCAAAAGCGGCGCCAACTGTTCCCGTAGTTAAAGCAATAGCAGCAGCAACCCCAGTAGAAACCACAGCAATGTCGGCGCCCACGCGCGTGGAGAACGTGGCCTATCGCATGAGGAACGTCAAGGTGCCGCAGAGTGCCGTCTACTGTTGCCAGTATCCTGGCTGCTCGTTCCTCTTCTCGAATGAGCGCGAGGGCCTAGAGCGACACTTTGCCGCCGAGCATCCGCAGGTGTCCTGGAGCGGCAGCTGTTTCGCCTGCATCACGCAGGACCCGACAAAGGCGCTATTGATGCCACCGAGCTGCATTGCAGATGAGCTGCGTCACCTAGCTGAGGAGCATATGCCGGCAGATGCAGCGAATCCACCCGAGAAGCTTCCAATGCCCAAGCTTCGAGTGCGTCGCTTCAGTGGCGATTTACTCACGAATGCTGCAAGGCAACAGCAACATCAACAGAAAACTGTCTCCATCATCCCTGCGGATATGGATGGGGATACATTAACCAATGTGATGCTCAGGGATCTGCTGAAAGCCACGCCACGGCCAATCAACCAGCAGGCGGACTTAAATGCCTCCGGACTGGGGGAGTTTCTGTGCGCCAAGTCTGTCACTCCGCCTCCATCATCTGGCAGGGAAACGGAAACTCAAGGTCCAACTGCTACAAGTGGAAATGGGAATGCAAAAGAAAATGGTGCAGTTCTGTATAATAATAAGGAACATACGGGCTTACAAATCGTGACTGTGTGCCATTTGGATTCGTTGCCCAGTTTGCAGCCACTGAATGAATCAGCAGAGCCTGCGCTGGCAACTGTCAACAATGGGGATTTTATGGTCACCCAAAGCATCTCTGAGAACCACATTAACATTTGCCTGGAGCCATCAGTAGCGGAAATGGTAGCAAGAGAGCCAACAGGATCAACAACCGGCAGCACCATCCAACCGATTGAGCTCTCGGATAGTGACAGTGGCCGCAATTTTATCCATTTAGCGCAGGATCGTTTCCGTTGCATGGCCGTTTCATGCGGCTATTGTGCCCACACAGTGTTGTGCATAAGGGAGCACATGAATTTCCATCGTTTTAGCTTTGGGAGCACCGACTATCTAAAGTGCGGCTACTGCACCCATGTGGCCAGCGATGTAGATGACTATGTGCGTCATGGCGTCTATGTGCATGGCCTGGCGCCGCGCCATGAGCTGCATGCAGACACCACAAGGCCGGCCGGCGAGATGTCTGTTAGCCAACAGATACGGGAGGCGCTCAATCAGCGAAGGAATGCATTGCCGGCGACGGTACCGACGGTAGGGACAGCGCCAGTGGAACCGTCAAGCAGTTCGAAAGAAACGACTCCAAGGGGTGGAGTAACAATTTCCAAAGTACTGTACGATTATCTACAGCCCACAGGATACACGGGTGAGTACTGTGGATCCGTCATCCTTTAGTCTTTTATCTTGAATCTTCTCCATTAATATCCACAGACGACAATCTGTTCGAATGTCCGGAGAGGACCTGTGGGGCCCGACTGACAAGCGAATCGTTTGTCAATCACATCCTCTACCACATACGCAGCTCCAGCTCCCGTAGGGAAACGGAGCTGGTCAAGTGTCGGTTTTGTCGAGCGTTGGAGATGCCGTCAATGCTGAGGCAGCACTTGCTGACGCAGCACGCCCGGCACAGGTACATTTGCAGCCAATGCTTGGAGACGGCCGCCAGCATGGAAATGTTGACATTCCATGTGCAACAGGTCCATCCGCAGGTGCTTGGCCAACCCAATCACTCTTTCAAGACGATTCAAGTCTTCCTGCAAGAGGGCAACGGCAAGAGGGCTGGCCAAAGACCCACGGTCTGTCATGTGCTTGGGCTGCTGATGCCCTTCGAGCACGCACAGTTGCAGAACGTTAAGCACAGAGTCATTCGCGAGCTGAAACTGCGTGAGGCTGGCACAAAGAATGTGTTTCGCTCGTCGGAGGCGAAGCTGCTGCCCAGCTGCGACACTGTGTTGACTGTATCACTGCATTGCGCCGAGTGTCTGTTTGTCAGCAAGGAGGTCGTGGACATGCAGCGACACCTGGCCATGCACAAACTGCATACGATCAATGCGTTTACAGAATCACAACGCCTTTTGGAGGCACAGCCTAGCACTGCCGAGAAGCAGCCAACCTCCGAGATTACCCAACCAGCTCCGGTGGTAGGAGATGTGGCCGCTGTAGCCACAGATACAGCCACTGCCACTGCCGCCGCTAAGGGGGGGATCCATAAGGTGGTCAATCCCTATGTGCTGTACGTACCCTCACAGAGTCGCTTTGTGTGCGGTGCATTGGGCTGCAGCAGACACATGCCATCGCTAGAGGCCCTCTGTAAGCACATGACGAAGGAGCACATGTACACGGATGTGCTGTGGTGCAGCTTCTGTCGCACTCGTCTGATGCAGCCGCAGCCCAACAAGATGTCAATCGCGAAGTACTTGAGGCATCTATCAACCCACAAGCGTCACATGTACCAGTGCGGAGACTGCGGACGCGCCAATTCCGAGCGCCACTTCATTGAGCGGCACATCATTGACCGTCACCCGAATCTCAATGTGGATGTGGTGATACACAGGCAGATTGCACGGCTACAGACGACAGCACGTTGGATCAAGTTGCGTGAGTACCGAGCACCTCCCAACCCCCACTGATTGAATGCCTCGAATTGAATCTAATCAGATGATTTCCTTTACAGCCAAGCTATCCAGGAACCCCAATCACAATCAATTCATCTGCAACCTGTGCCAGCACTTGGACAATTCAATGGAGAAGATAGCCGCACATGCGGAGGCTGTGCATGGCATTAGAATTCCGTACATTTGCTCTGTGCCGAAGTGTAGTTTTGGGTCAAATGAGCCCATACCCGCCATTCAGCACATGCTGGATGAACATCCGGATGTGCAGGTGCAGCCGGCGCTTATCTATCAACGCGCTCTGGCGCGGACAAGGCAAACGATGGGCTTCTACTGCTGTAAGTGTCGGCTGGCCTTTGCCAGCTTCCAACGGACCGTGTCTCATCTGAAGGAGAACCATGAGTGCCTCTGCCAGTACAAGTGTGCGCATTGTGACTTCAATTGCCAGCAGGAGCGCGGCGTTATCATGCACATGATGGAAAACCATCCGGGCCTCAAGGGGCTGGCCGAGTGCCAGTTTGAGCGCGTGTTGGCCGACCTGCCCGATTATATGGCCTGGGCCGAGGCCCATCCTATTGAGGAGTCACAGCAGCAAGAGCAAGGCGATCAGCAGCAGGCCGATCAGCAGCAACAGATGGACGAAGACCAGGAGGATGAGCCACACCAGGAGGAGAACGAGGAATCAGGGGAACCAGAAGTTCAGGAAGTGCAGCAGCTTCCACCCGCTACCAATCCAAAAATCACTGAGGTGATCGACCTCCTCGACTCGGATGATGAAGCGCAGACAGAGACTGCAATAGCGAATCGAGAACCGTTCAGCGAGGCCTTACATGCAACCATTTCAGAGCGGAATAGAATCCCGATCGAATCCCGTTCGGATAATAATTTCTATGTTTTCAGTTGCGGCCATTGTGGGTTCATTGCAGGGAATCTGGCACAACTCAAATCCCAACACTGGGCCCAGACGCATCCGAATCAAGCATTCATATTCCGAGTGCAGCCGCTATTGCTGTGCTGCCTGTGCAAGTCCTTCAAGAGCAATGCCAACAAGATGCGCGAACATCTAATAACAACGCACCGACGCAGCCGCCTGATCAAGTCGATCGGCTGTGATGTGCGACGGCCGAGGGAGTGCGGTTTCTGCAGTTACCAATACCAGGGCTGGGAGGATCTCATCAGCCACATGGAGGAGGCGGCCCATCAGATAAATGATCTCAAGAACGTGACGGAATCGGGCCTCGAGGTGCTGCTGAAGCTGAACCGAAGCGAAAGCGGTGCCGAGTACTATAAAATATGCAGCCTCTGCAAGAAGGTGCTGCCCGATCAGATAGCGATGTACCATCACGGACAGCAGGAGCACGCCGATCAGGGCTTTTGCTTCACGAATGTCCACCCGCTGGTCTATCACTGCTTCTACTGTGTGTTCACCTCGCTGGAGGAGATGTCCTTACTGCGGCACATGATCACCCACTTTGGGGGCTTCCAAAAGTGCCACCATTGCGAAATGCCCCAGCCCGGTGGCTTCGAGCAGTACATCCAGCACTGTTACACAAGCCACCACGAGGAAGTTGGTCGCTTTCGGCAAGTGTACACGTACAAAATGATATTGCGCTACCTCCTGCAGACGGCCTACCAATTCCAGAACGGCCTGATCATAAACAAGAACAGTCTGCTCAACACACGCCACAACAACGATACTCTGATTCGCCAGCTGTACGAAGAGCTGATGGCCCGGGCCGAGCGTCCGCCCATTCCCCGGATTCATATAGGTCTCAAAAATGTGGCAACCATTGCTAATGGGGTGGAGCCTGTGGCAAAAAAAGCCAAGATCATCAGGAGACGCCAGACCCTGGGTCCCGATGAGCTAATCAGGGCGAGGCTCTTGGATGAACCAAGCTTTAATCAATCAACACCAATAGCTGCAGCAGCCGCAGCAGTAGCCCTCGCCCCAAGCTCAACCCCAGGCCACAGCAGCAGACCAGCGAATATTATTTGGTCTACATCGTTCACAGGAGCTAATCCTGCAACTCGACAGCACCCGCCGCCATCAGCAGAAGCAGCAGTAGTAGTAGCAGAGGCAGCCCCTAGTCGGCAGAACACAGCTGCTTTAAAGGAGAGCATAATAAGGAACCTTAAGCGACGCAACAGTGTTGTGGTATTTAGTCGTCCCTAAGGATGCAGGACTATTACTTTTAAGATTAATGCTCGATTTATGTTTCAAAGTTAAGAATATTCATACAATAATTAGTTAAGATTTGCCATTTCTGAAACGGCCTCGAGTCACGCGGTCTCTTTACACTCGAGAGAAGAGATGTTGTGCTAGTTCCAAACTAAACGAGAAGGGACGTGTGAGACGCTTCTTACGCGTCATAATTTTTATACCCGGCACTCAGTAGTACATCTGCACCTTCGCGGTGTTTTGTCAAATTTTAAATATTTTCTTCATGTGTCATATACATCTACAAAACTACTCACACCAACACGCTCCTTTAGCTCGCCCCCCTTCCCTAGACCCACACACTGCAGACTCGCGACAGAGGCAGAGGCAGCGCCCGCACACAAAAAAAAAAACAAATATAAGCTGACGGACGGGGTGGGTTAAAAGTCGGCAGAGGCAGAGGCCGAGTGAAGCAGTACCGGGTATAAAACCAAAACATTCAACAACAACATATTTGCTTGTTCTTAAGAAAGATGAAGATATTTATTGCTACATTTGTAATCCAAAGTTAACCTATATCCAAACGATTATTACGAGAAGGCACGATTATTACGATGATTACGGATCCATAATGGGTCCAGGTGAGCTATAGGGGGGGGGGGGGGGGGGGGGGGGGGTGGGGTTATTTCTCTCTCCCCAGCTACCGCCTTAACCTTAACTTACCCAAGATAAACAAGGAAAAACAATACACATTAAATTGTGCTAGTTTTAAGCGTACTTTTATACCCAAAGAAAGAATTAATATTCCGATTATAATTATTATTATTCCTCACTGACTGCACGCTCCATTGTATTGGAACTGGAAGGTGGAAACTGCCTGGCCCTGACGCTGGCGGACACTGGCGCATCGCAGTTGATTGTGGTACTCGCAAGGCGTGGCATAGGTCACCAGCTGATGGTTGCGCAGCACACAGACGGGACGATAGTAGCGCGGGCAGCTATACTCGCAGCTATCTTCATCCTCATCCACGGGATTTTTGGCAGCTTTTAGCAACAGCAACTGCACGTCATCGTCATTGTCATCCTCATCCTCATCCTCCTCCTCTTGCTCCGGCGAATTATCATCATATCCATCGTTATCCATCCATTCCTCCTCCACTGATGTGTGCCTCGTTTGCACCACTTTGCCCAAGGATATGGATTGCTGGGCGATGACAAAGAGAGCTGACAAAAGTAATAAAAAACGCATGTCTGCGTGTGCTTTTGGTGTGTGTGTCACTCGACTAAAGACTGACTGGCTTCCTGGAGTCGTACGTTCCTAAACTTAAATGCTTCTTACTCGTAAATACGACAACACCATTTGCTGTAGCACCCACAGTTGTGCAAATAGTTGTATACTATGACGAAGTTCGTGATAAAGCTGCTTAAGACTGTATAGAGAACATGAATATTCAGTGTATCAAGGTCAGAGGCACACTGTTGTCTGTCGTCTTAGATTACAACATGAATATACCTGAAGGAGAACAAAAGCTTTGGCTCCACAGAACTCTTGGAATGTATTTTTGCAGACGAAGAGCTTTGAGCTCGTATTCAAAATTAAAATATAAAAATACTAAAAGATAATAATTCAAATTTGTGGTGTGTGTGCGTATCTATATCTCATCCATGTAGCCATGCTCGTAAGCGTGACGCACTACCTTGAAGATCTCATGGTTGGCCACGTCGCCGCCAATGTCGAGCGACAGCTGATGGAAGGACGGACTATGCATGTCCGTCTCAAAGAGCCTGGAGAGCTCCGCACAATCGGTTTCATTGCTCAGCAGCCAGGGCAGGAAATGCATGACGACCATTGCCCCATAGAAGGCGTACCGCTTGAAGTGAGCCTCGAAGCGCTCAAAGCTGTGAGTACAAGAAATAATTAGTGCCAATGGGGTGTTCCATTACACCCACCTATAGTCGGAGAGCAGCTGCTGCACCCGTTCTTCGGTGAGCACATCCTGGTTACGCTGCAGCACCAGCTCCAGCATTTCGATCATTTTCTTGTGGTACTTCTTCAGAAGATCGGCGAAAATAACCTCACGCTCGTCGGAGGGCGTGTTCATGTACATGAAGAAGCTGAGATCTATGGCCGTGGTGCTGAAGCGCAGCTCCTGGAAATCGATGGCCTTGATGTTGTCCACCGTGCCAGCGTCGTCATAGTGGAAGAGCACATTATTCCGGTTGTAGTCGCCATGCAGGAATGTGCAGAAGTGGCTGTCCGGCTGTGACTCATCGAAGGACGAGGTGCGTATACGCTCCATGAGCAGTGCTGGCTGGGCAAAGTACTTCCCGCGCAGTCGTCCCAGGGCTGCGGCAAAGCCCTCATCTTTCTGCGGCACCAGTAGCTGCTCCTTCTGGCGATCGTAGAACCCATAGAAGCGGTCAAAGGCTACGCGATAGAGCACTTCAAAGATGCCCTTGCCCGTGCTGCTGACAAATGACATTGGCACCACACCAGAGCGCAGGCGCTCGTACACTTGCGGCTGCAGGATGCGCGTGGCATAGCCGAGGGCATGGAAGGGGCCAACCAGGCCAACCATAGCCTCCAGTTGATCACGGCGCAGAACGAGGCGAGGACCCAGCTCGTAGCCATCTTCCTTGAGATGCTTCAAAGCTAGCACTGACTCGCAGCTGGAGCTCAGTCCTGAGAAGTCATAATAATTCGGTCACACAATACACAATATTGCGGCCGGACCTTACCATCGATTTGTCCGTATCGGGCGGCATAGGAGCGCGGCACCCAACCGGTGACCACATCGCTGCTGAGGTGGCTGCTGCGCAACAGGTGCTCGTAGGCGGGCAGGATCTCGGCGTAGGCGAACACCTCGTTGGCGAACTGAATGTACGAGTTGCTCGATTTCCGGAACTGTTCCGTGCCCTTCATGAACTTCACCAAAACCACCTCCTTCTGCTTTCTATCGGCTATCTCCAGCTCCAGCTGCACGTTGTACAGGGCGGACATGAACCCGTCCAGGCCAGTGGAGCATTCCACGCTGTGCGACACCAAGGTCGCACCCGATCCAAAGTACTTAAAGATGTCGTACACCAAGTACCGCTCAATGTAGTCCAATTGCTGTTGACTGGTTGACATTTTGACTGTTCTCCTGCAATTGAATAAGTTCAGTGTCCTATTCTTGATTCTTTTTGTTTCCGTCAGTTGTTTGACCCCTCTTGCACTCTCTCTCACACACACCCTTACGTTGTTGCAGCGATACTGGCGATCAGAAGGCGACTGTTGAATCTAATTGGAGCGCTGGTTTTATATGCGTGTACACATACACGAGTGTCCCACCCCCTTTAGCATCCAATGATGTTGATCTAATGGAATTTAATCAAGATACACGTAAAGGCATAGGGACCTCCACGGAGAGCAACAACAATTTGGAGCGTTTGAATATATCACAGCTGTGTGTGACGTGACTATCAGACTATCGCCTATCGTTTGTCGGCATTGCAATTGTCTGGCTTGTTCGCTTTTACGAAAATTAAGAAGTAAACTAAACCGATATAATATTTAACTGAATTTTTGGTGGCGGAAATAGCCAATTTTCAAGTAATTGTTGTCATAATTGTTGTGACGCGTGACTGATGCAGCTGTGACTTAGAAATACTCGTGACAGGTAGCAGATGAGCATTGAACTCCCCAGCCCTGGTGTGTGTGCACATAACAATAACACTGTGAGCCGCTTCCAGATAGTTATCTTTATTAATCATATTGTCGGGTGCAAAAGTCTTAAGTAACACAATGGGTAAGTCATTTATGTGGCCCAGGGGAAAACATTACCCAAAACCGACTACTCTCGTTGTCATCAGCGCCTTGTTCCTCCCCTCCCAATTGGAAGCAATGACGCTCTAAGATTTTGTTTTTATTTAAAAATGTTAAATTACAAAAAAGTTTGTATCACAATTAGTATTATTTTTGTTTCATCCATTTTCGCTGTCGCTGTGGTTTAATAGAAAAGTTGTAAATTCAATGGATCGATTGCGATCGATCGTGTGATGAAATCGGGGGGAATGCAAAGGTGCCATCCAGCCTCCCTGCCGCCCAGCATAATTCAATGGGCATGTCGTCGCTTGCCTGTGTTTGTTATTGGGAAGAGGGAATTAGTGAAGCAAGGGATCGGGATGCTGCTGCTGCTGGTTGCTACTCACGACCATTACAGTGGCGTCCGTAGAAACCGGGATGGCACTTGCACTTCTTGTTCGTTATGCAGGTGCCGTTGCGGCACTTGCAAATGGAGCGTTGCTTGCGTCCTATCTCGCAGTGCATGCCGCTCAGTCCGGTCGTGCAGCGACACATGTTGTTGCCGATGCAGCGGCCTCCGTTCTGGCAGGGAATCACGCACTTGGCTGTAACACACAGGGCCGCAGAAAAAATGGGACTGTCAGTCACACACACACACACACACACAGAGGATAACATTTACTCACAGTACTCGCAGTGCAGGCCATAGTATCCCTTGGAGCACTGGCATTTGTCCTTTTGTATGCACTTGCCGCCATTCAAGCACTTCTCCTTGCAAATACCTGAAGAGAAAACACACAGAGTGACCACCAATGAGTAACATATTCCATTTGAATCTTCTTCATTTGCAGCCGCAATGCTGAGAAGCGTCCTCTTTTGTCCGGAAACTCGTCTACTGTCCGTGCGATGCCTCAGCAACATAAAAGCATCATCCTCCTCAGCAGAATCTGAAGATGGAGCTGACAAACCTTTGCGTCCCCGTGCCAATGCCCTGACCGATGAAATAATACGCGTCGATCATGCCGGAGAACTGGGCGCCGATCGCATCTACGCCGGACAAATGGCTATACTGGGGAGCGGACCCATGGGCAAGACTATTGGACATATGTGGGAGCAGGAGAAGTGTCATCGTGCCCAGTTCGAGCAGCTCATCCAGCAGCATCGAGTCCGTCCCACAGTCATGACGCCCATCTGGAATGTGGCCGGATTTGTTCTGGGCGCCGGTACCGCTTTAATGGGCGAGAAGGCGGCCATGGCCTGCACCGTGGCAGTAGAGACGGTCATTGTGGAGCACTACAATGATCAACTGCGTCAGATTATGGAATCCCCAAATCCCGACAAGGTAGGACATCTTATTGTTTTTTTTTTTTTTGGACTAAATCGATGCTGAATTAACTGCAGGAACTGCTGGAGACAATCACAAAGTTTCGGGACGAGGAGCAGGAGCACCACGACACCGGAATCAATTGCGGGGCAGAGCAAGCGCCCTTCTACCAGGCAATGACCGAAGTCATCAAGTTCGGCTGCAAGACTGCCATTGCCATTTCGAAGAAGATCTAAAATATACGTTTCCACATTTTGTAAATACTGTGCTCAGAATAAGGACCGAAAGTTATCTGTCTGTCGTCTACCCTCTACAAAGTACCATGTCTACGCACCCTACGCCCCACGCTCCACGCTCCACGCTAAGCATTAAAGATAGACTGAATCGTTAAATTGTTGCAGCAAAGTGTACTTACCACCTTCGCACTGGGTGCCCTGATAGCCCTCCGGGCAGGTGCAGACGGACGGCGCCGTGCAGTTACCACCGTTGAGGCATTGTGGGAAACAGAAGGCCGTCTCGCAGTACATACCAGTGTAGCCCACATGGCACTTGCAGATGTGATGCTCGTTGCAGTAGCCATTCTTGCCGCACTTCAAACTGCATTCTGGATCGGGAGCTTAAGTTTTTTTAGTTTAGTTCCATCGTTCACATTACAACACTCAACATAACATTCAACATAAATTGCTGAGAGCTAGTCCCTCAAATTAAATAGAGCAGCACTTAAACAGCAGCCCCACGCGCAAAGGACAAAGTAGCGTACGACAGTCAGGGGAGATGAATGTACATATATGGGCATAATGGATGATAGATTCAAAAGCGTTTTGGGCATGACAATATTCGAATGAACCTTTCTAAATGTAAATCTCATTCGAATTTAAAATTGAAAGGAGTGATTTTAAAGATAAAAGTACAGCAGGAAAGATATTTCGGCTTTATCTATGTTTATCTTTCCGACATATAAGTCTCTCTGCTGTTTATTTCTACGAGCACTAACTCTTCAAATTCAAGTACTTCTTACTGTGATATCCTTTTAAGAACAAACTTAGGCATATATAGACTCAGGAAAATGGATGGGGTTGGGTTGCTAGTAGATTGAAGTGGCTTTAAGCTTAAGACATGGCGAAGGCGATAGATATTACAAGGAGCGGAATGGAGAATGGCATTCGAAGTAAATGTGAGATGGTGGTGGTGATGGCAAGCATTGGGATCTACATATGTGATGCATGCCTGGTGTGGATATTTGTCTATTCTAGATACTACAATTACACTAGATAAAAAGCATTTTGGTTGATATATCATATACACTACCTTGCAAAGTTGTTAGTGAAGTAGGGTTGGAAGCGTCTATATCATACACACCTCTATGGGCGCATTCCTTTTTGAAGTTGAGGCGAATGGGTGTGCCTGAGAGCGGCTTGTTGTTGCGCGTCTGGATCTTGAGACCCACATTGAAGGAGGCGGTGCCCGAGCTGTTGCCAGTGCAGGGCAGGAATATGCTAAAATCTAGCTTGGAGTGAGGTTCGTTTGCCGGATCGGATCGGTTTGCATGACCTGGCCCCCGTTGTACGTGAGCCGTGGAACATGAATAACTTACTTTTTTGCTCCTGCGGTATCCGTCCGCTCTTGCGGATCGACAGCGTTGGCGCCTTCAAGATGCTGTCATCCATCGTCTGCAGCCGATCAAAGTCATAGAAGTACCTGCGTCTGCCCGACTTCCACGTAAAGTTCACGTAGTTCACCTCGGACGGTATCACCAGGAAGTTGTACAGGGTCGTGTCCCGCAGGTCGTTCGTCACCAAGCTATTGTGTATGGCATAGATGCGATCCGAGTAGCCCTGCGGAAAGTAAAGAGCTACAAGGGCCAAGGCGGATTCATGGATCCATTTCAGTTTGATCTTTCCTGGGAAGGGGCGGGACATGCTCACCGCTTAGCATCTTTAGCTGCTGCTCATTGATCCACAGCGAGATGCCGTTCTCCTCCATACGATTGTGGCGATTGTTGCCGTTCCCATTCCCATTGCCGTTGCCGCCCTGCTGTTTCTTCCTTTGGCCCCGGCGCGGTCCATGGCCAATGTTCGCCTCGTTCTCCGTGAAGCTGTCGATGCCGTCACTGGTGTTACTCCCGTGATTCTCCTCCGAACTCGACGAGTCAGCTCTTCTGTTGTTGCTGTTATTGTTGTTGTTGTTGCTGTTGCGATTGTGGTGCTGCCGACACTCGAGTTGTCCGATGCAGAGCAAGGTATGCACAATCAGCACCAGATAGAACCACTTGACCAGGCACCCAAAGCTCTGTTGTGTCATATTTCCCTCCTTCTATGCAAGAGCCAATGAAAACAAACAATTGGAAAATTAATAAGAATGATGAAGCTATCTGGCAAATGGGTTCCCTATCCAGGCACTGCCAGCTCCTACATCCAGGCCGGGCAAGTGTTTGTTTATTTTTCTTTTTGCCATATTTGCAGACCCTCCAGTGAGCTATTTGCGTTTCGGATTCGTTACTGTGGGTTGGGCAAAAGATTTATATTTGTGGAGCAAGCACTGAATACTGCTATACCCATAAGAATCATTAGGTCCATAAAGGATGGAATGATGAGTCTCCAAAAGATGGTTATATCAACGCAGGCATTTATGCGTGTATTTATTTATGCACAATTTAGACCGGAAACGAATTTTTCTGGATGTTACAGAGATCTACACTAAATCTAGATTATTGAATATGACCTCTGTGTATATTCGTCATATAAATAATCTAATTTCTGCTTGTCTAAATATCCATTAATATTTTAATAGAATAGAGATTAATGTCACTAATTTCTCACACAATGTACGAGCATACGAGGCACTTCATTGTACACAATATAATAGCCCCAACTCCAGCTGCAGACTTCAGATGCCGAAGAGCGAGAGATAAGAGCGGAGGGTGAGAGGGTTCGAGTGTGAGAGAGCAGGTACAAAGTTGTTAGCACTTTGGCTGGTGTGAAGTTACCCAAGTCAACGACGAGGCCCTTCAGACAGAAGGCCAGACGATGCAACGCACTAACGACAAGTGAGTGGACAGACGGGCGGACGGACTGAAGGAGGAGGAATAAACGGGCTGGGGACAGCAGCAGTGCGGACCAAGCGATCGATCGAGCAGCCACTAATCGTTGTCTGCCCATCACGTATGAATGGGTTGAGGATGAGGATGAAGCGAGAGAAAAACATTGATGGGCAAGAAACAAGTTAAGCTGTCTTAATAAGATCAAACATGGCGATTATGGGGAATTACTTGGAGATAATGAAATCTGCCTGGCCTTAGCCAGTACCAACCAACTCTACACAGCGGATGGAGAGTGGAGAATGGAGATGGGATAAATCTTTAGGGAGTAAAGAGTGGAGTGTGCGACTGACTTACTCCCAGGGAAATGATTTGATTAAGTGAACTAATTGGTATTTCCCAGAGCTCTGGAGGGCTCCACCCACGTAATTGAATTGTTGGGTAGTTTCGTCTTGGGGTGGACTCATCCAGTGATTGTACACGGAAATGCTTGGGCACATACATTTATACGCACACTTATGTATGTACATCCGTGCATGTGTATGTAATTAATCGTACAACGCAATATACGATTATTGGGATGACACAACCTGAACGGGACCCACGACAGTGGTGCGATCGAGATCTGATTTGGATTCGGCCCCAATTCCATCATTTGTTTTGAAATTATTTTATTTATATTTCTAACTAATTAAAGCTCAAATGATAAGGGGTCAATGGTCACATCTGAATCCAAATTGGAATCAAAGCTACAATAATAATGTGAAGGGAAAACAAAATCGCAATGGGAAATCCAACGGTTTTTTAAAAGATGATTGGACTGATCGGTAAAGATATTTCGCATTCCCAAATCTCGATTGTAGATGTCTTTGATCTCCATTCAAGTGAAAGGGAAATTGCACAAAAATTTGTACATATATTGATATGTGTGTACATACAAATGTACATACGCCTTGAAAGTAACGGTTATGTATATACCACAGATTTAAGGCAGATATCATGTATCCATGTGCCATGTCGGTGTGGCAGCAGCAGATCAGGTGCAAACGCACCTTCAGAGTAGCAGAAGGATAGGTAGAGGGGGGAAGACTATTATCAAACCCCATATCTGGTCGATGGAATGAAGATCTTCATCTTCCGTGAGACGATGTTTTGTCGTCAACGATGTAATTGCTTCAGGGCAGAGGGGAGCACCCAGAGTCAGTTTGGTCGGACAACAAGACAAAAAGGGACACAGATTAACATTTTAGCGTGAAAGCAACAAAAACAAAAGACACCAACAGAAGCAGCGGGACCCAGCGACAGCAGTAGCCAAGTAAATGCCCAAGGTATTTGAGATGAAAGGTAAGATCTCCTTTACGACAAAGAGAAGGAGCCAAATAAAATATGCATTAAATGTTCTGATGGGGAAAGGCAGAACAGTGGTAAATTGTCAAAAAAATCTATGCTAGCCGGAGGGAAGGATCGAATTTGTACCTTCGATTAAATATACCTTGGGCAGCAGTAGCAGTCAAAGCAGTGCAGCAGCAGAGCAGACACAAAAGCAGATGAAGAGAGGGAGAGGAAGAGGGTGAGGCAGAGACAGAGAGCCAGAAGCAGAAGCAGCTACAGCAACAACAATTTGTTAGCTCTTTACGATTATTGCCTTTCTCACACCTTATTACCAGGAAAATAAAGAAGCAGGCAACAACAAATAGGCGACGATGAAATGTGAAAATAAAAAGAAACACAAAACACGGCACAAGATACGTACAACAACAACAAATAAGTAAATAAATAAAAAACGAGAACAAGAAGCTGCCCTCCTGTCCTTCTGGTCAGTGTGACGTCCAGTAGGAGCAGCAGGAGCGTGCGGGAGTTGGAGAGGAAGGGACACGTTAACCGACAGACACTCCAAATCGAACCATGCCCGACAGGTACATGGCCAGGCACCTTCTTGACAGCGTGAGGGGCGAAAGGGCAAGGGCTAAAAGGATTTCAAATGCATATCCATACATACAAAGAGGACAGAAGGGGCCACGAGAGACAAACAGGGACAGAGAGTGCGAGAGAGGACAATCGGCAAGTGCTGATCAACGAGAGCATGGAATGGAGTCTCTTGGACCGGGCCGGGTCGGGGCTATGCTACCGATTTAAATGATGTCCGTGCAGAGGCAGCAACAACAACTCTTGCAGCTCTGTTTGCTTAATGAACCAACACACACACACACACACACACACATACATATGTACACAAATACACCAACAGACGCTGAGAAACACCAAGAAAAACCACCTTCAGCAAATAAGCAGACAGGACGGCAACAGTCGACA
Organism: Drosophila guanche; assembly: GCF_900245975.1. NCBI lineage: Eukaryota > Metazoa > Arthropoda > Insecta > Diptera > Drosophilidae > Drosophila > Drosophila guanche. The sequence goes on along the minus strand of NW_022995753.1, from coordinate 2,764,134 downwards.
CATGGATACTCTTGCCAAGTCCAGCAGCAGCCCAATGAGATATATGGGAGATATGAGAACTTGGTTGACGCTTAGACAACGACAAGATGCTTCAATGATGCATTTGCAAAGGCTCGGAACAGTAATGATCACCGGATCAGTACCAATTGAATGGACATGTCCATGTTCTCTGAGATGCCCTCGCGTCACATTGCCACCAGAAGAAGGAGAGGTAGACAACAAGCAGATAACAACGACTGTCTCCAAGTGGGCTCAAGTACCGCTGTCGACGATGCGGACGGCAGACGGCAGACACAGACGACCACGACGACGACGACGATGAGGGCTAAGAAGGGAATGCGAGACACGCAGGCTGGCCAAGACGGACCGTCAAGAGGACAGACGATGGGCAGCAGTGGCAGTAGAAGCTACTTCACAGAAACAGAACTCTGATTCTGACGATGCGATCGTGTTTCTTCCCGTTGGTGCATGTATTTGTATATGTATCTCTCTGTGTTTCTGTGTCTCTGTGTGTGTGTGTGAGGTGAAGAGGAAAGCAAATCCAAGTCCCGTGGTGGCGGAGTGGAGTGGAGCAGAAGGAGTGTTTTGCACACCATTCCATTGGCATCCGCCCGAGCACCGGTTCCCAGTTTCCCCAGTTCTCAATTTCGATTGCATTACATCCAGGAGACCCCCCCCCCCCTCCTGCTCCTGCTCCACCGCCTCATAGGCAGCAACTTCAAACGTTGTTGGACAATGACTTTCACGCCTTTTAAGCGCGCCAAAACAGAAAACACCACCAACACCAATGCACGGAATGGCACCACTACTGCAGAAGCAGCAGGCAGCAGGCAGCACCAGAAAGAATGACCAGGCGGCAAAGGCGGCAACCCAGATACACTACTTCACCCAGCATCACTAGCTATGTATGTAAAGTGGAATCCAGCGGAGAGAGAGGATATGACATCCATTACAAGTATTGATCAGACCGATCACTGATCACTTTCAGGTTTCCATTCACACACACACACACACACACACACACAATAATTGATTGCTCTCATTTTCAATATCAATTTCGATCGCCAATCACTTAAGTCTTTGATTTCGGTAAGTGAGGCAATTGGAACATCACTGTTTAAGATGAAGAGTAGAAAGAAGCGGAACAAAAGGAGAGAGAGGATTGCAATTAAACAATCAATCCAATTGCCAATTCTCATGTTCAGCTTCTTTTCCCCGCCGCTCATCTTGCCATTCCCGAGAAGTTCTTATCGCTATTTCGCGTGAATTTCAATTTTGAGATTTGCTTAGTTGTGCGCGACTGTCGAGCATGATTGACTGCGGATGTACCACCTCATCCACACATCCAAGACCTGTGCGTATGACGGTACATAGTATATGTGGATCCATTATTGTTACACATGCCGTTTATTGAAAACAAAACAAATTTCAACACATCATCCGGGATTGGGATTCGGATTGGGTTCACTAGGAAAGGTTTCGCTTTTGGCCAGTCTTCTGGCCTGCACTCGTTTGAAAATTTCGAATTCGTATCAAGCGTTTTTGGGAACATTCTACATACTCGTGGTTGTCTCGGTCCCGGGTAGTAGGCAATAACGGTAGGTTGCTGCTTGCTTGAATAAGCCTCACTTGACCGCCGTTGTGCGGGTAAAACTGACAAAAAAAAAACCAAGTAGAAAAAAACAAACGTAAACTAAGGAACTACAACAATTAGTGCGGCAATGCAGCCGAGCTTGAGGTGGAGAAACCCGTTGCAAGGTTGCACAGCAGTGAAATGATCGAATTTATCGAAATGATCGATAAGCTATACCGTCAGGGCCTCGTACATATACCAAAATATACCATTGCATCTTCAAAATATACCGAAAACATACAGTATTCTTAAATCGGATTCCTCGATTTTGATGTTCTATATAACATTACTAGCTACTTAAGAGTCTTAGCGCTAAAACTATCATTTTATTCGATTTTTTAATAAATTCTGCACAAGATTGGCTAGTTTTTAAGACCCTTCTATATTGGATTCATTGCAAAATAAGGTTACAACTTCTTACCAACCTTTTGTGGTGGTGTGGCAAGGCCGGCTAGCCAGTCATCCCAGGGCTGGGTATTTTCCGAGCCCTCAGGTTGCTCAATATATCTCGTACAAATACTGCAAATAAAACGACAATTCAAAAAAAAAACGAACGGACTTTACACGCTAATGGACGTACATCTCTTCGACACAGACGTGGTCCAGGTTAAGGTGTCGATGGTCTACCTCTGACGTACCCACGCTACTGCAGATTAAACCAAGTTCAAGGGCATGGCATGATCTGGGCTGGTTGCCGCTCTCATTAATTTGGGGGTGTGGGTGAGCTGGCTCCTGGGTCAATATCCTTAATACCTTAAGCGCTGCAGAAAAATCGTTTAACGTCTTGATCCCCATTCAAGCCAGATGGATGTGTTTAAGTTGCCAGCATGTGCTGTGTGCCATCTATGCATCTACATATGTACACAAATATTCACCCAACCAATAAGAAGTCGTTTTTGTTTAAAGGAAAAATACATTGATTGTGTAGCTATTTTCATTTTTCTTACGAATACACGCATAACATTTTAGTTAAATACATTTACAATTGAAAATTTTCTCTACTTTTTGGGGGAAAACGAAATCGACATTACAATTACACGTGATCCGGCATCATACGAACTAATCAGTTAAATATAACATACATACATATACAAATGAATTAATTCAAGGAACTAAAAAAAAAAAGAAAAAAAATAATAGTTTAGAAGAAGTTTGTTATCCTTAGGTTCATTAGCTTATTAATCATACATAAATTATGGTTTTCTTCTAATAATATCGTTTTTTTGCAGCTTGCGGATTAGGGCTCACTGTTACATAGATTACATACTCGTAGTACATAAATATACATATATCGTAAAAGTGTAAATGTAAATGTAAATGTTTAGCTTTAAAACTGATGTTGAAAATACAATATACATACATCAAAAATCGATAATAGGCACATACAAAGCAATGACTAAATCAGAAATATCAGATATATATGTATATGTGTATATATAAATATATATATATATGTATGTATATGTGTTTATATAATTATATATATATACCAAATAATTTCATATCATCATTTCGTACCGTTATGTTACCAAACCCGCTGTTATCCGCACACTAGCTCCAACTAGTACATTCAGGTGGATCGGTTTTCGGTTTCGGTTTGTGTTTGTGTCGTGTAGTGTTAGTTTATGTTTATGTCCGTCTGTGTGTGTGTGTTCACGTTTAAAGTTTCATGTTCATATTTATGTTCATGTTATCCGGTTATAACAATTTCTCCGAGCAGTACATAATGTACAATACACAGAGCTCGATTAGATAAATGAAATACAACTACTGTATATGTAAGTATATCCTAAAAGACAGTCTTGTTTCCTATGTGCGTGTTGTTCTGTATGTGTGTGTGTGTGTGTATGTGTGTGTTGAGTTTGTTTGTGCTTATGTATATGGGAAAGTATATATATATATATATATTTGATGTACGTATTTACTGCAATAGAGAATACATACGTCCGATACAATCGGTTATCCTTATACACAATCATTAACAAACAGAAACTTAATAAATTAATGAAGAATCCAAAGTTAATTTCATTATATTCTTTTTTTTGTACATAATTGTGTATGTGTGGGTAGTATGCGTGCGTGTTACGTGTGTGTGTGTGTGTTGACTAAGAAACGTACAGTGGTAGCCCATAAAATGTATACACTGTATTATATATGTACATAATAGAACAGAAATACGATCTCGCCAGAAGGAGAAACTAATGTATGCATGAGAGGATAGACTAAATTCTTAATTTCCATTCTCATTTCTGTGGGACATGCACACAGATCCCCTTAGTACATCGATCTTACGGATAGATATGCATGCATAATTATCGATGGCATAGATGGGGGGGACACGATACTTTTACGTGTGTGTGTTTGTGTACATTAAGGTTTGCTTAGAGTATCTGTAATTTACATACGCTTTATATGGAGCTACAGATTTAAACTCTTTTTTGTTTAACGTAATTAATTTCTCACTTCCTCTCTGCATCTCTCTTACTCGTTTACTCTTTCTCTCTGCATGCATATCGATTTTTATATATGTAAGTGTACATATGTATTTCCTTTCGTTTTTTGTTTTTTTTTTTGGTTGTAAGTCATACATTTAAAAGAAAATTCAAATTGTGGGAATCTGGTTTTGTTTTTTGTTTCATTTTCATTTTTGGTAACTTTAAAAGTTGTTTCGTTAATTGAGTTGCGAAATGAATTTTTGATTGATTTGATTGATAACTCCATATAAATATGTATATATGCCTCTCTCTCTCTCGATCCCTAGATCTCTCTGGGTGGATTTTGCCCATCCCAAAGTGTATCCCATTTTTTAGTTTGATTCTCGTTCTGCTCCAACACACCACATTTTAAAATGGAAGAGTTTTGCACATTTTTAGGCTGGCTTTACACAGATTGTGCAGATGCACAGATAAGTAGTACATGTGCTATATTATGTAACTACATTCATACGATATATGTGTGTCTGTGTTTGTGTGTACTTTACCGCATTAATCTAATCTGCTTGAATTGGCTTTGTTCTTTGTTGCTTGGTGTTTTGTTGCCTCTGGATTGCATCGTTTCCTAGTCGTAGTCATAGTCTATATATCTTCGCTTTCGCTCTTGGTTTCCAAAAAATTCGTTGTGTGGCTGCTCTTATGTAAACAGATATATCTCAAAAGAACAATGAAAGCCCGATCTGTTTCGTCTGTTTGTTGTATTTGGCTGATTGATGGATCGCTTTGGTGTTTTTCTTCCTTGTTTCCTTTGGTGCAACTCATGGGGGGAAGGGGGAGTGGTTGATTGGTTGATTGGTTGGTGGCGATTCATTTGTAAGATTGGTGGGGAGGTTCATCTTCATAGAGCTTTATATAATTTAGCTACAGATATCGATATTTTGGATATTTAGTTGTGTATCTGCATCCGGTATTTTGTATACATATATATAATATAGTTAACATGTATATATAACTGATCGGATCTGGTTACTTGATATATATGTATATTGATTACATGTGTAATCATCATATGTATATATATATTGTGTACATACATATATATGTGTGTATTGTATAAATAGACAGCGAATAGCGAACGTTATTATTTCTCAGACCCATTCATCCATAATAGTTCCAGCTGATTCTTTTGCTCCTGCTCCACATTCTCTTACACATCCATTTCAATTTCCATATCCATATCCATATCCATATCCACATCCTCAGCCTGATATCCTCCTCATCTCCTGTTGTCCCTGCTGCTCCTCCACGGCCATTGCATTAGTTTGTATTTGTATATTCTTTTTTGTTTTGTTTGTATTTAATATAACATACATTTATATATTCTGAATATATTTAGTTGGTGTTTTGTAGTTGCAGCTTTCTTTCTTGCACATCTCCTGTTGTTGTTTTTTGTGTGTTTTTTTTTAGTAGTTTTGGGGCCGACGGCCGCGTGGCTTGATCTTCTCCGATATTTGCCACATCTCCTCCTCGCCCATAAAGTCCTTGAAGTTCTCAAAGAACCGTATGATCCGCTCGTTCCGTCTAAACGGATACGCACTGCAAGGGGAGAGAAAGCGAAAAAAGTTAGTTAGTTTGGGACAATGGGGTTCAAGTACTTGTAATCGGACTCCTACCACTTCTTGAAACGCTTCATGTTCACAATGATGTTGTACTGCTGCCAGCGTTTGGAGAAATTGATGACACCCTTGGACAGATAGTCCTGGTTGCCCACATGTACAAACGTCAGATCCTGCAGGACCAGACCGCTACAAAGAACACACAAATGAGCACATTTCTCAGCTGAAAGGAAGAACAGGTGGGGGAGGGACTCACATATAGGGTATGCAGGGCGGATTGGTTTCGGCCAGGGCCTGGCGATAGGCCCGAAAACTGGAACTGGAATCGATGAGGGCGCAAAAGGAGCGCACCTCCTCTGTGATACTCTTCTGCCACTCCAATCTGTAACAGAAACGGAATTTATACATTCGGTCTCAAATGATGGACAAATGATTCATTTATGTACCTTCGAATGGGACCCGAATCGAGGGCCGAGAGCAGCGCCAGATACGAATTATAGTTGTTCATCTTACGCAGATGCTTCATGATTTTAATAAACTTATTCACATGCTTCTCCCGCTCCTTGGCGTCGTGCAGTCGCAGGATCTTGGAGCGAGCCCAGTAGGACATCTTGTTAAAGTGCTCGGTGAACTTGTTGAGATTGGGCGACTTCTCCTCGCACTGATCTTTGGCAAATAGTAATACTTCGGGTATCTCGATCTTCTGGAACAGCTCCGCATCCAGCAGCGTCATCTGCTCGGCAATGTCCAGGGACTTGAGGTCCAGCAGGCTGGGATGATTGCTGCTGCCGCTGCTCATGCTGCTGCTGCTATTACCGGACAGACCGCCACCGACGCCTCCACCGATGCCGACGCCAGCGGCTCCGCTGCTGGTTATGGTCCCGACCATCTCCAGATCGTTGACAAAGCCATACACCTTGGGCTCCTTGTAGAGCGTCACCTTCTCCACGAACTTGTTGCGCAGCAACTTGGCCAGATATAGCTGTCCGGAGCAGACCAGCTGGTAGACAAACTCCACCAGCAGGCTAAGCAGTTGGCTGGTGAGATCCGTAGATCTGCAATGGATAGATGGGCCTTCAGTAAATTCTTGAGGAGAAGATAACTGCGGCACTCGGATACTCACGTAAGATCATTGACAACCCGCACCAGCAGCGAGAAGGTCTCTTTGGCGGCCTTCTGCTTGTTATCCTGCACCTGGCAGAAGAAGTATGTGTAGCGATGGGTGAGCTTCTCGATCACATCGATCGGCTGGATGAAGGTGCGGAAGGTGGTGATGAACGCCTCGCTGAATGCTGCACGTGTGAAATGGACAGAGACAGAATGACAGACAAATGATGAGTTGGGGGGAGTTCGATGGTAACGAGGGTGCTTGACATGCTTCCGCTTGGCTTGCTGCGGATGTGGATGCCTACCATTGTCGGCGACCTTCTGGACTCGGCTCGCGTGCACAATGAGCGCGTCAATGTAGCCGCCCTTGACCTCTGGCCCGTCCTCCTCCTTTTTCTTGAGTATTAGATAGCGCGTTATATTGACCTCCTCCAGCATATTGATCACCGTCTCCACCTCGCCAGCATCCTGCTGTTTCTGCTGCTCCTGCTGCTTCTCGGCCTCTGACTCTGGGGTGACTCTCGACTCTTGTTCGTCATCGATCAGCTTGGGCGTATTTATGGGCTGCTGCTGCTGCTGTTCATGCTGATCCGCCGATGTTGTCGCTGCCACCGGCTCATCCGGCAGCTGATGCGAGTGGCAATAGAAGGTCTGACTCTCGCCTGCGCCCTCTCCATCGTCATCGCCATCGCCAGAGCTGACATTCACATTCTCATTGCTGTCGAGAACGAGGGAATCGTTATGCTCTTCACAGACAGTGGCCATACGGCTGTCTGGCCTCCCGCCGCCGGCTCCACCGCTCGATCCATTCTCGCACAGTGTCGGCTTTGGGCTGGGCGGCGGTGTGGTGACAATTATCGGCTGCAAAGAGGCCGCCGGCTTGCGCTGCTTGTAGTTCTTTGGCGGCAAGGCTGGTGGCGTCTCTAGCTCGGGCGACAGTTCCTTGCTCATCGGCATAATACTGCAAAGAATGAAAGAAAAACAAAGAATTGCTAAAGCTCCAATCTCTCAATGGACGTTGAGCCACTACTTACTTCATAGTCTGGCTGTGGGAGATATTCCGGCTGATGTTGCACGCATGCATCGTGTGTCGGTGCTGCTCGATGGAGCGGTTCGAGGCCGTGCAGATCTCCATGTAGGCCAGAACTGTGTGTGCGGTACGGAAGGAGGGTGAAAGGAAAACGGAATTAGTATTAAGTTGTGCCGGTAAAATTCCATGTCAAAAGTCGAACCAACAAAGCCGATCGATCGATCCCTGACGTTAGGTACACAAGGGAATCTATCTCACTTTTAAGGTCTCTGTGGATAGCTTAAATGTAGAAACAAGGCTAGCGAGTCTTTACTGCTGAGTGTGTATAAATTTCCCATAAACGAATAGGAACATATTTGTTCATAAACGAAAGACCAAGGGCTTATTTTTAGAGTATTTATATAATGAATGTACCTGTAAGTATTTGTACAGGGTTTTTTGAGGATTACCACACAGGTGGTTTAACGGTTAGGGAAGGTGGGTGGGCTGTCTATGTACATCTACAAACATCAAGGGATCGCAACATCACAACAAACAGTAAAACAATTCAAATACAGAAGCACAAAAGCACAGAACATCTGGGAAGCACACAACAGTGGGGTATACAGAGAATGAAGCAGAACGAAACGAAAGCAAAAATGGAACGGAAACAGGAAACAGTAACGTTAACTTCATGGGGGACCAATACGAAACACAAGGAATTTAAACCAAAATCATCATCCCCAGCGGCAGCAGAAGCAGTGTTGGGCAACAGCCGAAGTGTTGAGCAACAGCACCTGTTTTGAGAAGCCAGCAACGAACTCGAAATGCTTTCTGGATCCGCATTAAACCCACCACACATACAAGTCCCGTGTGAGTATTAATTGTTGTAGTTTGTAGGCATTCTTAGCCCTTTTAGGTTCATTTAAGCTTCAATTTTTTGCTATCATTATCTGCGGCATCGTTAATTAGTTAGATTTTCCAGGAATCCGCGCGTTACCAGCTTAGGCTAGCATTATATTGGATCACTTAATAGTGGCAAATCGTATCTTATCATTTACTTTGGTATTCGCTCAGCAGAAGAATTGAAAGCAATGAAAAAGCATTGCGAGTTCTTCAGGCTGCCAAAGCTGTTTATGATTTTAGTTTGGTTTTAGTTTTGATTTTGTTCTATTTCGTTTCTCAATTAGTTTTTTTGGGGTGTTTCTTTTGTTTTGATTTTTGTGTTTTGGTCCTCTAATAGCACACACAGACTTACCCGAAAATGCCACACTTTGAAACACTAGATGTTGGTTGGAACGATAATTTAGATGGGTTAGACTCTTAAGTACAACTATTTGGCAAATTTTCGTATCGTTTGCCTTACGTTTTGCGGTTGCGTTAGCGCTAACGGGCTTACGTTTAAATGTGCTATAAATAAAAGTGTGCCTTGAAAATCAAAAAACAAATCTCTCAACTCTCAACCACGGCTTGTTTTTTCTTTTCTTTCATGCTCTACGCGAAATGATATATGTTGTGGTATTGATTGATTGATTGATTGATTGATTGACTGATGGCAAATAGTTGTCTTTTTTGTTATGCGGTTCTGATTGTTGGCTTTTGATGTGGATGTATGATTTGTATGATCGATAAATGATCGATAACTAATCGGATTTTGATAATTTCTTGTTCCATGTTCCAATTGATCATTGAGGAACTTCTTTTTAAAATACCGATCGATAATCGCTTTGATGATAATTTAAACATCGAAAATGTTTGTTTTCTTGGCGGTATATGAGTATGGGTAGAGGCGTTTGTGTGTGTATGATTAACAAAACCCACAAGAAGAGACAACACAAAAAATGTCAAAACTCTTTTCCGAAACAAAAATTAAAATTTTGAAAAATTTAAACAATTTAATGAAATTTCCCCCCTTTATAAGGATGATGCTGATGATGAACCGTTAGACTAAGCACACACGCACACGCACAGCAACAACTGTATTACACTTACCGCTCGGCAAAGCCTGTGGAATGGCATTTACCCAGCGGCCGGTCAAAGGTCATGCGTACACGCACACAAAAAATACACAAACACACACACACACACACACGCACAAAGAGATGCAGAACCAAAGAAAAAGGAAAAGAAGAGGAAAACAAAAATGATAAATAATCGAATGGTACATTTAATCGAGAATGTGCAATCGATTCTGGCAACCGATACTTACTGTACTTCTTCTTCATGGGCAACGGCGGCGGCTCATCGAGATGCCTCTGATCGAAGGCGCTGCAACTGCCAGCCAAATGGTGGGGAGCACTGCGCGGCGGCTCAATCAGGCTGTGGTGCTTCGAGTGCCACTGGTGAAGCTGTTGCTGGTGGTGATGGTGCGGCGACAGTTGCCTCAGTTCTGCCACCTCTGCGGCACTGCTGCTGCTGCTGCTCGCTGCACCCTGACTCCAGTCCAGCTCGTCTAGGGCGCTTGATTCGTGACGCGTCAGCGTGCGTTGATGCGTAGTTGTTGTTGCCATTCCGGTTGCCGTCGCTACCGGTGTTGTCGTCTTGGGTGGCAGAGCGGGTGCTGCAGCCCCTGTTGTTGCTGCCGGATCCTGCTGCTCGCCACTGCTGTAGCTGCTCAGGGTGGTGGTGGTCATGCTACTGCTGCTGCTGCTGGAGATGTGCTGCTGCTGCTGCTGGCGCTGGCTGCTGTGGCTAACCGATTGGCTAATCTGCTGGTACTCGCTGCTGGACGCACTCGCTGTCGCCGACGCCGACTCACTGATACTGATCGCAATCTCCGAATTGCTGCTCGACGATTTGGCCGACGATTGTACGCTGTAGTCCGAGGAGCGTTTGGAGACGCTCTGCGTGGATGTGCGAAACGACTTCATTGACACGAAACCTGCCGCAGAAAAATGGACGAAAGAGATAGGGAAGCGAGTTAAGAACACGTGCATAGTGGCATATTGAATAAAGCAAAAAAACCAAGCAGGAAAAGCAAATATCAACGAATAAGTAAATAAACAGTTAGGACAAAATAGGAAGCAGAAAAAGAGTATAAGGACCTTCTGTTCAACGAATAAACAAAAAAAAAGCCTGATATCTCGGTAAACTCGTCATAAAGTTTGTATTGATTGTATAATTAATATTAATTTGAGTCTAACTATTTTCAGGAACTGGTACATTTCTTAAAATTTAAACGATATGAACAATTTCCTTCGAATTTCGTCGTTGCCACCTGATTTCTGTACGTCGTTAAGTTGGTTGCGCCTCAATATTTGGTGAAATGGGACCGTTACTTATGATATTTACACACATGACATTTTTATCACATTTGTATGAAATGATTTGGCAAAAATGGATCACATAAGCACCAAAAAGCACTGGGAAAGCCTTAAAGCACGGCAAAGGAAAAACGAAATATCTGAATAAATTATAAATAGGATAAATTATAATATTAAGACAGTTACAGAGATAGGTATAGAAAAATATGTACAAATGACATATGTATGTACAAAAGCATATAGAAGAGAGAAAAACGCCAGCAGGAGTAGCAGTTGCTTAGGGGCTTTAGAGAGCTATAGAGATGGTGCCAGTACCCGATTCGTTCGAATGACGATTGTTGGTGAGGGCTGCCGCCGCTGTGCGCAGTTCCGTGTTAGTTTCACCTCCACCTCCTGCACTTGGGCCTCCGGTTCCTGACAGCTGAGTCTGCGCATTGGCTGGTGCCATGGCTATGGTCATTTCCTGTGCAGCAGCGCTTGCGGACCCGGTGGCTTCTGTATGTGGAATATGTGGAATATGTGGGATGTGGTTAAGGGGGGGTTGTTGGGATGGAGACAGGAGAGAGAGAGGAGTAGAGGCCACCACTTGAGTTGAGAAGAATGTGTTTATGGATCAAGGGGGATCATCGATGGGATCCAATACTCACTGTAGCTAATCATCTTGTCTGCATCCTCTTCCATCAGCTTCAAGGGCTGCTTCAAATGCTGTTGCTGTTGGTGTTGTTGCGGATCCTCCTCCTCGCGAGAATGATTCAAAGCCGAGTCAAAGGAGCACTGGCTATTCTCATCCGGAGAACGGGAACGCACCGAGAGGCTAGAAGATGGAAGCCAACAATCAGTCAACAATCATAGGTCTGGTCTAGTCTGGTCTACTTACCGATCCACTCCGTAGTTCAGCAGCGAGATGTTGGAGCTGCAGTCCAGGTCCGAGTTGAGGCTGATGTTGTGCGACTGCGCATAGGGCAGCGGACTGGCCTGGTTCGATGTCGACGTGGATGAGGAGGAGCCACCGGGTGGCGCTTGTGGCTGGCTGCGTCGCTTGGGTGGCAATGGTGGGGGATTGCTGGCCCGATTAGGTAGCGGCGGCTTTGGCGGCGGACTCGTGTCGCGGAGTATGCTCTCGGTGCTGTGGGATCCCCGCATGGGATTCACATTCCGATGCTCCAGGCTAGCCCGCTCCTTCGGCGACAGGGCGATGTCCGGCAGGGAGGTGCGCTGGGCCACGGCCGCGTTCTCGACAGCGGAGATCCTCATGCTGGCCACGCCCGTGATACCGGTTCCGGGTACACCACCTACCGGTAGTATGCCGGCCCCGCCACCTGCGTTCGTACTGGATGCTGTGACAGCGCCCATAATCTCGGCTGCGGCTCCAATGCCACCCAGACCCGAAGAGCCGCTGTAGCGAAAGGTGCACTGATCCTGTTCCTTCAACTTACCCTGGGCCAGGGTAACGAGATTCTAAAGGGAATATACGAATGAACGAGTGGTTTAAATGTGAGCAATTTATGTTAGATGTTTGGTTAACATTTTCCCATCTTAAGCCCCACAAGGAATGTTTCTGCATCGCTGTATAAATTTCCCCTAAGCGAACAGACAAACATTCGACTAGAAATGAATTTATAAATTTGTATTAAATCGATAACACCACTTACCCTCACTGCATCCTCGAGTAGATCGATAACCTCGCGCACATTCTCGTTGCTGAGCGAGGGGCACTCTCCGCTCTCATCGGAGAGCATTACCTCGTCGCAGAGTTTGATGAGTTTGCCCAGGGATTGATAAACCTGCTGCGTGGCTGAGCTCATGATGGCACTGTTCTCATTCAGTGGGGTATACGTTTGAATAACTGAGGAAACAGAGATTGAAGAACCGAAAGATCATAGATTTTACGCTATTTTCTGCATGGATGAGGGAGTTTGATGCCTACCGGAATACATGCTGGCAATAGTCTCCAAGATGACCGTACCATTGCCGGGCAGCACCTCGAGCTTCTTCTTCAGAATAACGTCCCGAAAGTGCTTGAGGGCATTCGATATATCCTTGACGTGCGTCTCCAGCGTCTGTGTGGAGCGCTGCACCTCCTCATTGGAGGGTGGCGGCTTGACGCCAACGCCATGCTTTGTGCGCGGGCTGTGCGGTGAGTGGGAGCGACCCAGCGTGTTGTTGGTGGTGCGCATTAGGGATATCTTTTCGATCAGGTCGTCTTTAAAGGAGCGCGCCCGTCGTGCCAGCTTCGTTCCCTTGAGGCTGTTCTTATGACCCGATGATCCGGTCTGATTGCCGTGAGCGGCGCTCGGCGGTGCCGGTGGCACTCCGCCTCCGGCTCTCCCTCCTCCTTGATGCTGGTGGTGGTGAGTCGGCGGCGGCGGTGTGCATGCGACGGGCACTGAGGAGGCACTCGCGTAGCTGCCGCTATTGATGCTGTTGTTGCTGCTGCTGCTGCACCCACCACCAATGCCACCACCGCCCGGCGTGTTCGGAGAGCTGATGCTGCCGTCTGCAATGAAGCATTAACAAATAAATCAAAAAATGTTTTGGGCTGTGGAAATGCGAATAAAGTTTGCCATTAATTGATTGATTTGCCATTAATTCCCATTCATGCCGCAACTTTGATTAGCTTTTAGCTTCAATTCGGCAATAGAAATGGAAAGTCTTCTACAAACTTAACTCTTTTCCGACCAAGCAAGAGCAGCAGCTGTGCACCGAGATAGCATTCAGGGACATTTTTTTCCTACCCAACTGATTCAAATCATACTGCTTTCGTTTTAATCTTCATTCACATTTTCCCTATTGACTTCTCGTCAAAGTTGGAGAGAGTTGTGGGAGAACACCCCATCCCACTACTCCCATCCTTCAATTTCGCAAAATCCTTTACGGGAGGGGCCCTCTGTGAACCTACTACCATATAGTATACAATCTACTTTTGCAAGTTGGAAAAAAACGTTTGGCAAAATCGGTATTTTTTACCCCAGGGCTACCTCTAAATCCGGCCCTGCAGCTCTCTCTATTCTTTTTTGGATAATATTTGAATGGATTAACATGAACGTCCTTTCCTTACTATCTGTAGATCCTAATACTGAATTTTGTTCACTTACGTTCTCCCGCAGCAGAGTTAGGGGTAGCACTATTCTGGCACATGGGCATCACTGGCATCGATAGCGATGCTGCCAGACGTGGCAATTTTTTGTGCTTGCAACGTCTCTGGAATTTGATGTTATGCAGAGTGTGGCCGCTGTTGTTGTTGCTATCTCGCGGCATCCGTGATGCCCGATGCTGATCATTATCATCGTGATCATAATTATGATGATGATGCGGCGTCTGCTTAAGCGTGTACGAATAGAAATGCCAGCTATCGGCGACCGCACAATCGCTCAAAAAAGATTCATCAAACTGTGGCATTGCATAACAGCAAATAACAATAACACCAAAAATGGCAAATAACTAAATCAACACAAAAACCAACAGTCGCTCTGGACACAACTGAAACACAGCCACTAATCAAAACTAGACAACACTGAAACACAGCTGTAATCAACACTGAAACAAACAACATTAAGTTTGTTATTGCACAGGCAAATTCCACCGCCAATTCTACGACTTTCTTCCCGATCTTTTTTCATTCACTTTCAGGAGCAATTGTCTGTCCGGTGTGTGTGTCTCTTTTTCGATTGAATTAATCACAAAATAAAAATAAATGATTATATTTAGAGTCTAAATTTTAGACGCTGTCGATTTCGCGTTTGCTGTCGCGTCTCGTGCTGCTGTCGACGACTGGAAAGCGCTATGAACTATGAAAATCCGCAAAAACGGCAAAACGCGCCTCCCCAAACGCGGAGGTGTCCAACGGAGAATCGGCCAACAAACAGCAACAGCAACAGCAACAACTCTGGGGAGATCAATCGGACGGACCAAGCGAACGAACCGCTAGGCCAGCAGCAGAAAACAACAACAACAAAACCAGTGTCAAAAAGAGCATCAAATGGTACTTGCGCCCAGCCTCCCCCCGCCCAACAGACATACACTCACTCTCTCTCATCTAGCCATGCTCTCTCTCTCTCTTTCTCTCTCTCTCTCTCTCTGCCAATATCCATCGAGCAGCAGCGGCAGTGACTGAGCTGCGGGCAGCAACAGCCAAAACGACAATCAGCCAAAAAAAATTGCCCGCTGCCAATATGGAAGAATTTCATACACTTTTTATTTTGCATTTATCATGGTGTTTATTTAGAATGAGATTACTCCAAATTGTGTACAAAAGTAGACGCAAAGCAAAAATTTAGAAATTAAATTATTTTTTTGCAATCTCAGCCCGTTTTTATTTGAAAATCAAATATTCCGAGTGTTTATTTTACAATACCATGTGCCCGACTGGTTTTGGAAAATAACCATACTCTCTTCGGGTAAAGGGTATTGCTTAGCAAAACCCAACGGTTTGTCGCCGCTCTCTTGCTCTTTGCATGGATGGTTGATGCTGTTGCTACTGCTGCTGCACTCAGTGTTCTCCTACTTTTTCTTACTCTCCCACTGTCTTCCGCTCGCTCTTTCTTTCACTCTCTCTCTCTGTCTTGCTCTCTGTATTATCAATCAGCTGTGGGACGACACCTGAATGAGCTTCGTGGGGGAAGGGAGAGTACCGCTGAGTAAGGGGGCAGGTCGTGGCTGTTGGTTGTTGGATGGTGGCCTTTGGGCGGATTTCTTCAATTTGCAAGTGCCGCTCGTGACTTGCCTTGGAAATGAGGGGCACCAACTGAGTGCCGTAAATCGAAGGCGTCGCCAAAAACTAAAGCAAAACCGTAAAGACACCCACAACAACACAGATAAAAGTTAGAAATATAGAAAATACATACATATATCGACCTCTCACTCAGTGACAAGGTTAAGGCATATCCATTAGTGCATGACTTTGGAATTGGGCTTAATGTTAAGGTTAAGGGTAACTCCTTGGCATTTACAAAGCTCTCGTATGGCAAAGCAAAGCGTTTAAGAGTTGGAAGACCCCTTCAAAACCAAGTGATTTACAACATAGCAGAGATCCGAAACATATGAAGGTTGAGGATTGCTTAGGGATGCATAAGTCGATTGCATTTGCTTATCGGGGTTTGGCCTATCGGTACTCGGCAATCGAGGAGGCGGCAGGCTGATTCCCGCTATTCAGATATGGCTCGAATCGAGTTGATATTTCCTGCTTGAACGCCATATAAACATCCATGTGTACATACTCGTATGTAAGTCCCTGGTATGTCTCTGGCTGTGGCGGTCAAACACTTTTGGTTCTGATGATAACTTCCGGAATTGCGTATACCCCTGTATAATGCCTGAATAAATACCGCTTTTCATTTCATGTCCGAGGGATACTGCCTACCTACGATTACAGATGTGTAGAACTATTTCCGTAAAAAAAACATTTAATGCAGATCCCAAAACGACAGAACGGCAACAGTCACGTTCACCCAATTAATTTTTGGCACACGACAAGAAATGGGGAAACGGGGAGAGAAATCAGAAATCCAAAAGCCCCAAATCCGAAATGAGACAAACACGAACTCGATATGCCTGCTGGTAGTGCCATTGGCACTTCGGCATCGCTGCAATCGAGTCTCGCGAGTCGAGGAAATTGGATCAAGCAACGGGCCACAGAGAGTCCGCCCCGCGCCAGAGGAGCGGGTTGGACAAGTCGAACGAGAGGTGATTTCAATTCTGGTTATGGCCAAAAAGAAAACAAAAACAAAAATGAGACACCAACAAATTAATAGATAAAAGAATGCAGAAACTCCAGGTAGCTGGGTGCGGAAGCTTCAAATACCCTATTGAGGCCATTCAAAATTTAATCAAAATGAAATTCACTAAAATATAAATTTCGTTTCATGATTACTTTGAAAATTGAGACATTATTTTGCTTTAAATGATTTTAGATAGATTGGTAACAGATTTGGTATCAATGTGTTCTTTAAATTACTCTCCAGTACGAAATAACTCTCTCTTCACATCAGGTGAGGAATCAATCAACACAACTAAATCACCTTCCAGGTACCCGGGGTTAGGGTATGCAAAGCCACGATCTGGGCTAGGCGGATTTAAAGCGACTGTCAAATGGAGTAAGGCATGGCCCAGTCATATGGTCAACAGCGAGAGAGAGAGAGGGAGAGATAGAGAGGAGGGGAGGCAATCGGTGATGACACCAAATTGGTAATTGGCACAGCCAACGACGACGACGATGATAATGAAGATCATTCAAAACAACTCAGCTTCTTTATCCCCCCCGTATGCAAAGTCCTCCGGCGCTCTCTCTCTCTCTCTCTCAAAGCTTGACCAATATTTGTCTATCTCTCTTTCTTTTGCTTTTTCTGCTCTTCCCAAAAGAGAATAAAGCTTCAACCTGTTTAATGAGAGAGAGAGAGAGAGATCGTAGGCACCACAAGAGAGTAGGCTTATGAAAGGGAGAGCGAGGGAAAGAAAGGCATTACGTTTATAACTATGGCTATGAAAAGCCCTTTCAATAAATATATTTTTTTAGCTTCATTCGTGGCACCGTTCCTTAAAACAGTAAAGCAGCTCAAGACAGCTCATCAGAGAGAGTCACGAGAGAGCCAAATAGAGAGAGAGTTAGCGCATTTACGAAATAATCGCGAAATGTAAAACGAAAACAAAACAGAGACGGCAAACGGCAAACGGCAGAACGAGCAAAAATGTGAAAATGTTGAATGAATGAATGAACGAGCGCACAACAAACACCAAAAGCTACACACATACTCGTCTATATATATGAATGTATTGTGGAATGTTGTGTGTTGATTGCTGCTTGGAATGCCATGCTTTCTAACCGCCAGCCACGGCACGCCACTCCATGTTACAATCGCGATCGCAATAGTTCCTGGGCGCCCACCCCAGAAGGCGGCAGCAGATGTACCCCCAACGCAAACGTACCGTATGCGTAACTTCACATTTTGGTAATGAATGAGTGGAGGTGGGGAAGAGGCAATAAAAATAAAACAAAACAGTAAAACGACATGACATAATCTGTTGTCGACGCCAAAGAGCAACGAAGAGCCCACAACTGCGAGAGAAGAGTGACGGATTCATTCAAATTTTTGTCATTAACAGACAGAGTAGAGCCCGCGAAATGATAGAAAGAGACTTTCAATTACTTTCCACCATTAGGGTTCTTGACCCTAAAACGAGATCGAATCGATTGATTTGTACAAAGAATTATCAACCTCTTTATTTCATATTTCAATGTACAATGATTTTCTGTAGCTATTCATGAAATCGAAACACGCGCATGGAACGAAACTCGTGAGGGAATGGGAAAACTTGAACATTCTCAATATTTTAGAACCCCCACCCGTTTATAGATATTTTTGGAAACGCAGAAACATTCCTTAGAACTAATATAACAGGACAAGTTGGTAAGATTTGCCGCAAACAGCGCTAAAGAAACGAAACACACTCCTCACGAGAAGTGCAACGCCGAAAAATACAAGCGTAACAAACAGAACCGTACACGTTTTCGGAATCAGTGCGATTGGGGGAGGGGAACGGCGGATTCTGTGTTCCCCCATGGTTGTGTGACTGTGTGTGTGCGTGGGATGACTGACTGTGCATTCATCGGAGAGTTGTCTGCCCCGGTGTGCCCTTGCCCTTGCGCCATGCCGGGCAGGAGGCGACGAGGCATGATGACGTCACACAGCACAGGTGCTGTCATCGGACAAGCATTTTGACCGCCCTTGGCACAAACCCCTCCCCAATTCCTCATACAACATTGAAAACAAACATGAAATAAATAAAATTTAAATACAATTTGAACATACATACATACATGCATCTCTATGTATGGATATGTATGCACTGAATTGTTGAATTATACATCATCATATTTATATTATTGCTTATTGCTTATTTTGGCAATTTGGTTGCCTGTCGATTACTCACACGAGAATCGTTTGTTGTTCGTTCGACGATTCGTTTTTCTTTTTTCTTTTTTCTTTTCTGGTTAGCACTCTCTCCCCTCTCTCTTTTTCTTCGTTTGTTGTTCTTTCACTTTTTCCTTTCAGTTCTTTCACTTTTGATGCTCCTCGATTTTTCTCTATCTTTTTTCTTTTGTTCATTCACCTTTTCTTATGTTTTCTTTGGTTTGTTCAAGTTTGTTTTTGTTGGTCTCTCTCTAACACTTAAAAAAATTATATTCTCTAATTTTACGTTTGTTTTTTAAACTTTTTTTATCAGTCGTTTCTTATAGCACTTCCACGTTCTACGGCAGCGACTGGAGAATGGAGGCTCGTCTTGCTCCGAATCTCAATTTTCCTAACCCTTTTCTTCTCTATATTTTGGTTGATTTGAATTTATTTTCACTCGTTCTCACAGAGAGGTTGCCCATGCAAGAAAAGTGCTTCCTTCCTTCCGTCCGTGTGTGCGCCCGGCAACGGTTAGATAACTTTTGAGGCAGCAGCAGCAGCTCGTCGTCATAATTAATAATGCGCTATAAACAACAGACAGAACAACAGCAACAAAAGAAGGAGAGAACACAACTCAACTCTTGTCGCAGCGAAAACGAAAACGAAACTACATTTTGGGCATGAGGCATATTTTATGCCTCCTCATCAACGCCTCCTAGCCTCCTCCTTCTCTTCCACCATCGTGACAGCGGCTCTGGTGGAGAAGTGAAGTGAAGAGAAGCCACCAAGTCCATTGAGAATGGGAAGCAATGGGCGATGACGGTGACGATGGGCGACGATGACGACCATCGTGACTCCCGATGCGTGCGTCTATCTCTGTTTGTGTGGGTGTGTAAGCTTCTACAGAGAGAGCGGGAGAGAGAGATGTGGTGCGTGGGTTTGCGAGGGGAGTGGTATATACGTCATCCACTATTCTGCAACGCACCAGATGTACGTTCGTGCGACCACAAATGTAGATAACAATGGAGCATTGGAGGACTGCAGAGCTCCCATGATGAAAAGGAATTGGAAATAGAAGAGTAATGCTCCAAGACCTAATTCGAGAATGTCCGAGAATCCTGGATCGTAATACATGGCGAGTGCATAACGAGATGACATTGATGCATTGATGTAAGGAAGTTTAGTCGCTGTTTGGGTTTCCCAAGTTCAAAAATGGTTCAACAGCAGGGTTTACCCTTTTAATTAAATATTTTTGATGCATCATGTACGAGTATTTACTATGAATTCCATTCAATAAAATCTTCTACACTCTCTTTCACTTTCAGTCCATCTAAACTAGATACGAATGAAAACCTGCGCATCGAACGAGCCAACAAACGAGATACCTTTTGAATCAGTCAGGTGGTCGCTAGGTTGGTCGTTGGGTGGAGGGGGGGGTCTATAAAATGCCATACAATACGAGGCATAACTGTCCAAAAGACACGCTTCAGATGGCGGCAGACGGCAAGAAAGAAGAGACAACACACAGAGTGAAAGAATGAATGAATGAAAGTTTTGCACCCAAAGTAAACTCCAGTAAATTCCACTGCCCGTATAGAAGACCCCCCCCCTCATTACATTACCAACCCAAGAGGCGGAGGCACAAAAGGCAGAGCCACAGATAGGGTCATGTCCGCGGGGAGGTATACAGTTATGACATATGAAAATGAAATGAAATCTATGTATGTGTAGGAAAGCAAGAGTGCAGAATGTGGCAATTGTGTAAGTGAAAATCACAAAGCGGTTTAAAGAAGTCCACAATCGAGGCGACACAACACAGATCACACACACTCCACGCACACTCTCCATCGGAGCGAGAGAGGGAAAGCGCCGCCATGTCATACGTGACCACAGAGCGCACTACGACAATGGCTAGAGGTAGAGCGCAACCGCACAGACATTCAGATTTCACTTGGGCGCCACTCCAATATCTCTGCATGACCTGCAAACGTAACAGGAAACAGCAGTGGGCGGTACGGCACGGCACGGCATACACCAACATTAACCACAACAACTATTAACCGCAGTACTTAAATATTTATCAAATATTGAACTCGTATAACCCCCCCGTGCTCCACCAGAAACGCAACACGCGAATTTCCTGTACAAATTATCCATAAACGCATGAATCATAATGGAACATTTTAAAGATATTCTCTTCTCGTAGCTAATCAATGCGATTTGTGACTCGACTTCATACATTTCTCTCATGCGATAGGAACTGAGAATTGGGATTCCCGTGCTACCGTGAATGTTCCTGTGGGCATGGAATTCCTATTCATATGGAGACAGTGGTGCCTTAGAGTTCATCTATTCTGATGCAACTTAAAATATAATAGATGCATTATATTCACCCCCGCCCCCACCAATCTCACACACACACACACACACACATAGAGAGAGAAAAGGTCGAAGGTGTCTTGGGGGTTTGAGTGGGGGCAAAGGTTACGGTCGGAAGGAAGCGAAACGATTGCCAATGAAATGGAGCCAATTCCCAGAACTCTTGACAAACGACCACACCCCCAAGAGGGGTGGGGACATTGGACATTTGAGTATCCTCGAAAATGGAAATGTGTGCCATCCATTCATATTCTCGTGATAGGCCACACAATTGAGTGCATTGCTGCCGCTGCTACTTCCAAATCAAGTTTCGTATTTTGCGTTTTGTTCATTTTTTCATGTGAAAGGGAAAGACGGGACAGACAGAAAGGACTGTCCTTGTTTCCGATTGTGAGGCAAATTGTCTGATGGTCTGCCTCCGCTCATCCTCTACCTCCATCAATCGCTTTTGACAAAAGCTCGATATTTGAATGCTATTCCGTGGAGCGGTGGTCGCACAAAAGGTATAGAAGATGAGAGATGGACGAGGCGGACATTTAATATTCATTTACATCCGAAAGTGACGACAAGTGACTGGCAACAGGTGACTCGACAGATAGACAGACAGACGGACAGACCGTGTTAGAAAGTGCAGTGAAAGCCAAGGCAAAAATTGTTCAATCAACAACAATTAAACAAAACCCTTTTCATGTCCACACACAGAAACACACGACACAATGCCATGCCATGCCCCTCTGCCCAACCTTTCCCCATTTACATTTACATTTTCATCTGCTATTTAAAGAGAACGGAGAACAGAGAAGAGAAGGGGCCAAAATTGAGAGAGGCCAAGAGATCACAATTGGAGATGGAACGAGGGAACACGAAACACTGATCGGATCCCACATTTATTTTAAATGATTATGAAGATGTGTCCACACGTCCATCTGGTTAATAGAGTAATCCCAGAAATTCCAACAATGTACGGTGCTGGGCATGACATGTGTTTGTTGACATTAGACATGAACCAGAGCGATTAGATTAGATACGAGATGGAAAAGGAAGATAAAATGCGAACATGAGAGCTTTTTTCGCAAACGCATGTTATCGATAGCACCAACACGGTCCCTGCCGGACCGGAAGGGGAATCCTCTCATCCCTCAAGCGTAAGAGCTGTTTTTGGCCTTTTCAATCGTTTCAATTATAAACATTCGAGAATCATTGAACCCCCTGCTACAAGCAATAAATTTAGCAATAAATGCAATTGCATTTGCCTCTTCACTGCATTTATTTTTTACTGTATCACTCTGCGGGAACGTCAGTTCCTTGAATTTGGGAATGAATATGTGAGCCGTAAAACCTTATCGCAGAGTGTCGCAGATGGTACATTCATGTGTACTTACGTATAAACTCATTCATTGGATTTATTGTTGCTTACATACAAGTAAACCCTTGCCGATCAATATTACTAATATTCCCCAATAATTAGCAAGCTTAAATGTGGGGGAACGAATACTAATAATATGCCCCGATCATTATCAATCTTATATGTAGGGAAACAGTCGGGAATAGACATCGCGTAATCGCGAATGGTAGTCATTGCATTCCACAATCTAAACAGAGTGGGTACCACTCTTATCCTATTCTCATTTTCCCGCCTTATCACACCTCAAGGTCATTCAAAAATCTAGACTTGTTTTCTCAGTAGATATGGGAACTCTTGCACTTTTGCACACTTGTAAATAGGTTGATATTATCTACTGATTAAAATAGCTTTCCACCTGCAAACATACATATGTATATAAATGTACATACTCATACTGATGTTTCCTCCTCCGCCACCATGTATACTCTGATCGGTGGGGGTGGTGGCGGGTGTACCGGGATTAGATGTATCCAGTATGGCAGCATCATCGGCACTCGCTGCCCGATTGAAGGGCCTCGGCCTGCGGTTTTTGAAGCGCAAACGAAGCTCTGTATTGAGAACACGCATTGCGGTAAATTTTATTCCTTCCACTCTTCTTCCGTTTATTCCTTCTCTCTCTGTATCCCTTGGTTTTTTTGTTGTTGTTATTATTTGTATTTTTGTTGTGCAATCAATTTGTGGGTCGGGAAACTGGAGCAAACGCTTCAACGATTCTCCCGCTGTTCGGGAATCTGTATCTGTATCGATATCATTGATCTATTGCACACACACACAGAAACGCGCCACAAAAAAACAATTGAACCGCACACTCCCTTTTTATTGGCAGGGGAGCAGGAAAAGGGCGACGGTGATCCCCAGAGAGAGAGAGAGAGAGATATTGCTTTTATGATATCACTTTTTGGGGCGGGTCACGAGCGTGCCATACGAGCGGGGGGCTGCTTCGTTTGGGTTACGGCTGTTCGGTGTGGGGAGCGGAACGTACGGAACAGAACGGAGCAGAGCGGAGCGTACCGTTGATGAGAAAATTTCGCGTGCGACTGAATCAACCAGCGGCCACAGACCAGACCCCAGCTCCGACTCGTCAAACGGTAAGCGATGAGCGCTTACTGCGCTACTATAGCGTGAGCGCCATCGTCAGGGGTAAGGGGGAGAGCGGCATAACTTTTACAAATCTAATTGGGCTGAGGCAGGGCAGCAGCAGAAGCAGCTGCTGGGACCACCCGATGAGTACAAAGTGCTACTCTTGGAGTCAAACTTAGCGACTATCATGAGAGCACCTTCACCTTACTATTAATAAACCTTGGGACTGCCCAACATTTGCACTTTCAAATGAACTTTTGCTCAATAAATACATACAAATGTACACATGTGTTTGTGGAGAGAGCAGCGAGAGAGAGAGAGAGAGAGAGAGAGAGAGGGAGAGAGCTTCGGCTCTGCGCCATTATCTATCAAAAGCGCTGACCGCTTATCAAATTAACGCGCAAATAAAACACGGACTTTTCTTGTCTAAGATCTAGAATTCACACAAAAACAGAGACAAAGAAATGTCCACACAGGCCTTTTTATTTGCAAATGCAGAATATCGAATAAATATTATCCCGAATCATTTATTGATCACCAAAAATATTGACAACTACCAGACACCCTGCGCTTCCTGCGGCACTTATTGGAAGGAAAAAAGATCTTGTTGCAAATTCGATAAGGTTAAATTCTCCGAAAATACATTTTTGTTTACTAAGCATATTTAATATAAATTTATTTTAGAGTTCGAAAATAAATTATACAAAAAATTTAGTTGTTCTCGCTGCCAAAAAATATTTGATGAATGGCAGTACACATGAACATGAATGGACATTTATTATGTTACGTTAAGACAGACAATTGTATTCAGGAATAGATGGGCTACCGTATACAATACAATGTATGTACATATTTAATTATTGTTCTGGAAAATATTTAAATATTTCTTTGGTTACCAGAGAAGAACCAAAATATGCATAAAACCAGCATACCCTTTTGCCTTGTTCGAGCAATAGGTGTAATGATGCAACAGGATTAAACCGCTGGGCAACTGTTAAAGGTGGAACAAATACATATGCATATGCACAAATGTATGTATGCACATAATTGTGCTGTATATCCATCGCACTTGCACCCACACATTTGCAATGCAGTTGGAAATCACTTTTCACTTTATATTTGAATTCCACATCCATCTGCCGGAGCAGGGGCATTAGGGGAATGCATTTAGAATGAAAACGGAATGGTGGGTGGAGAGGAATGGAACGGAACGGAGTGGGAGGGCAGGGTAGGTCGAAGAGGAAGTGGAGAGAAATTTCAAATTCCTTCTTGTTTTTGTTGCTCTCCAATTTTCAACACTTCTTTGGAGAGGGAAAGAGGCGGAGGAAGCCTTCCCAGGGGGAGCAAGTAGCAGTAACGCAGCAGCAACAGCGGAGGCAGCGACTGCGACTGCAGCGTCGATGTGGACGTTGGTGGATGCTAAAAATAGACTTGTTGACAGCTCCCGAAACGCACAGCAGCCGTGGGAGTAGCTGCAGAAAGGGAATATGGATGCGTTCCTTAGGATTAGCTTGGACCATGCATACTATCGATGGATTTTACTATAGGGATACTATACGGATTGGGATAACTCTGAGCGCACCCATATATACACAAACACGCACACACAGACAGAGTGAAAAGAGAGTGAGAGCGAGCTAAGAAAAACAGCAAATCCCTTAAAACCGCCTCTAACCATCCCTCTTCCACCCACACACAAACACACACATACCATTCAATTGTTTTCTCGATTTCATTTAAGGTTATAACAATTGTTTCTATCATTGTCGGCAAAAGGGCAGAAGGGTGGTGGGGCCAGAGGAAGGGGTAGCGGGCTTTTGCGGAGGCGGGGCTGTTAGAAAAACAATTGTACTCACCAATTTTTTGCAGTAAATTCATTTTATCCGATTTGGTGTTTTTGGTGTTGGTTCTTGCCTTTGCATTGAATAGGTTTGGCCAGGGCCAGGGGCCCGCGCCCGAGCCAGAGAGGAGGACCTCTCCTCCACTGGAGCTGGGGATTGCAGTTGCAGCTGAAGCCGGAGATGTAGTTGCACTTTTAATGTTACGGCGGAGACCGGAGGCTGGATGAGCCTTACCGTTGCCGTGTCCGTTCTTCTTCTGCTTCTCTGCAGCCGCCGCACACGAAATTTGTACCCACACATACACATTCACATGGAGGCACACACACGAACTGGCCTGGCACTGGCACTGGCATACGCTTGCTCGCTCTCACTCTCTCTTTCTCTCTGTCCCGTAGCCGCGACGCTCTTCTGTTTACGATCCTATCTATATCTGCGTATATAATCAACGTTATCAAATAACGAGGTGCTGCACAGATGCCTCCTCGTTGTTTCTCGCGCACAACGTTAACATTGCAATCAAGTTAATTCAATTTGATTTAATCAAAAAAATATACAAAAAAAATAACAATACAGCTCTGAAGACAGAAAATAATACGCACCAGTGTGGCCGCGGATTTATCGATAAGATATACCGAAATATGCCTTTTCATTTTCAAAATACATACTCCGTATATATACCGATACAAATCATTTCGCTGACTTGTCATATTCGATTCAATATTACAAGATACTTAGATCTCTCGCATCGAAATTTAATTTTATTCGATTAATGAATCAATTTCCAACAAGATGGGATAAGTTTGAAGACGCGGTTTGATAAGGTTTGAAGAAAGGTTTAGGCAACAAAGTTCAACAAAAACGCTATGGTTTTGGTTCATGGTAACTACACGGTAACTACAAATTTGCTACATATGGTTGGTTTATAATCTGGATACTGTTTTTGCACAACATACTAAAAATATAAAATATAATATATACATAAATATATATATATATAAATATAAAATATAAAATCGTTCATTGGAGATTTGATGAAAAACATTTCTAGTATTTGGTATTATGTCCCATTCGAAACACCAATTTGCTCTTTCCCTACTCATTTTTTCGTTTCTAATTTGCAACATTCTACTACAATTTTCCAGCAACATTCTAGCGAAACCAGGGCTGGATTTGGTCTTAAATACCGAAATATACCTCAATACTCAGAGCACATACCAGATACAAAAACAAGCGCGCAATGATTATTCAAATTTCATGTATGTATTATGTACTTCATATAAACTTATATCAATACATATTACCCTAACTATACCACACTCGGGATACGAATCAATTTTCCATTTCAATTTATTGCATTTTTTTGGAAAAATGTCAGCATCATGGGCTGCTTCGCATCCTAAATAATAATCAATGTTCCAATCTTGTGGAACATCGTTCATCAATTGGATTAAATTATATGTTCAGGGCTGAGACTTTCAGCTTGCTCTGAATTTAAAGCCGAATACAAAAATTCAGGAATATGGATTCTAATCATGAACAGAGAATGATTAACCCATTGCCATGCATTGGGTATTAAAAAAACAATACTGAAATTAGGAAATGTAAAAAATGGTTCTCAGTCACTTTTCTTTTGTTGGTAAAGTGAAATAACAGTGACAAACTCAAGGTGTTCAACAGTTTGCATTTTGCGGGGCTACGTGGGTTAGGTTCGCCTTCTTCCTCAGGATAACCTTGGTATATTTTGAAAATGAGAAGGAATAGTTTGGTATATTTCTGTGGGTCAGACTGTGTATGCCACTTATACATCCGCGGTCACACTGGAGCAAACGAAAATATTGCCGGCCCCGCCACAGTTCCATTCCGCGGTGTGAAATCATTTTATTTGGCAAAGTGAAAAGTTTTCGGTAATTAATGTGTTGCAGATCCTGTTTTTTGTTATTGTTAAATACTTCTGGTGTGTGTTGCACCATGGGAGTGTGTGGTTTATATGTTCGTGCGTGCTTGTGTATGTGTGTGTGTGTGCAAAACTGCTCCTTTGTTTGCTCATAAAAAAACGGCGTCGTCTTTGCGCAGTTCTTGTTGTTTTTTGTAGTTTTTGTCATTGTCATTGCCGCTGCCGGCGCCAGGGTGTGTGCCGCCGCAAAGAGGAAAAACAAAGGCCTCCTTTACACCCGTTTTTTGCGTGCGTGTGTGTGTGTGTCGATAATTAATTGCACGCAAGTTGCAGCAACTTGAAAGTTGCATTATTTTCAAAGCCTGTCACGGAAAATGTCAATAAATGCAAAATGCAAGAACAACAAAAATCAACCACCAGTAGAGAGAGGGTGTGCGTGTGAGAAGAGAAGAGCAAAAAAAACAGTTAAACAGTAGCAAAAAAGCTAGCGCTTGCCGGTTTATGCCCATTAGCCCAACTCCAGCCCGGCAGCCACCCCCAGCCAAGCAGCAGCAGCAGCAGCACACACCCACATCGAGAAAGAGAGAAAGACATTGTCGCGTGAGAGTAGGGGGAGACACCCATATTCCTTGCACCCTTTGCACACGCTGCACAGCATAGCACAGCGCACACAGAAGATGCCGCTCCCTCTCTCCCTTTTAATGCTCTCTTCTCTTATGCATGCTCTCCCACGCCGGACAGACCGGATCCCGTTAATATTGAGCTATAATGCTGGAGAGTAGAGATAGCAGCTGCACTAGCAGCAGGAGGCTCTCCTCATGATTGCACTTGTCGTCTCGGGCTTGGTATATCTGCATTTCTTCTTCTTTCTTCATATCTATTTCTTTCGTTTTTCTAAATCACTTGACCCCATTACCTGGTAGCAAACCCAATACCTGAATCACTTGGCTGTTGCTGCTGGTGCTTCCAGTCGCTGCTTCTGCGGCTGCGACTGAGGCTGCCTGGCTAGCCTGGTGGTCATTTGTTTTGCCGCTTTCTAACGGACCAGTTGAATTGGCGCACGCGTCGTTAGCCTTCCGTTTGTTAGTCTCCTCTCTCTCTATCTATCTCTCAGTCTCTGTGTTGGCCACCCCCCTCCCCTACCCTCCCGCGTGGATGACTGGCTGCACTTGGGAAATTAACCATCCACTGACGCTGCTGCTGAAAGAAGAGGAGAAAAAGTGGTTTGCTCTGCTCTCCTGTGCGCGCGTGTGTTGTGTGTGTGGATGTGAGCAAGTGTGACAAACTCTCCAATTCTCCAACCCCCTGTCGTCAAGGGTCCATCAACTGTGCGTAGAATGCTGGCTGTCTGTCGAGGAAATTTCCATGACAACCGTAGATCGGTGATATATGCATGTTTGCTATATATGCGCACTCATATGTAGGTGTGGCTCCTGTTAGTGCAACATATATATGTTTGTGCAATTTGAGAGGGTAGGGTATACAAGTGTCGATTTTTCCCCTCACATATCCTCTTATACAAACAAATATTGCATACAGCAAAAAATGTACATGTGTGTGGTTGTGTGTTGTTACTTATCCGGCTTTTTGTGGAACATCTTTGGATATTGTCAAATGGATGGATGGATATATTGGCTGGCATTGAAGCCAATCCTCTGCTCCTCGCACTTGCTGCAATCGCAGTTGCATTTAGATTGCTTTCTCTTTTCAATTGGCAGCAGAAGCAGCAGCACGGGGAGTGGGTGTGGGGGGAAGAATTTGCAACGGACACCGTTCCAATTTCATTCCAATGTATATTCCAGTATGTGTGTGTGAGTGTTTGATGGCAGTGCAAGTGCCGTTCCGTGCTGCGCGGTGCCTCGCTGTGCCGGGAATTGCCTTATCAAAAAGCTGGTTTGTTTCTTTTTCTGTTTGTTGCCTTATCGAGTGACTCATGGCGGTGGACAACAGCAGGCGTTTGTTTTAACAACAGGAACTACTCGCCATTGAAATATTTGATATATTAGTATTATTAAAAAAGTGCCCGAAAACAGAAGTGTGACTGTGACTCAAGCTCATATTTTGTATTTGCCTGCACTTTTCCAGACATTCACAGAGCCAGCGACAGAAGGGAGCTGAACAGACCAACAGACCTGAACCCACCCCAAATCTAGCGATTCAGCGAAAAAGATTCTCCATTCAGGCACATCGGATTGCTTTCCATTCGAGCAACAGTCACATCCTCAGCCTAAAAGAAACAGCATGGCCTGGCGCTTCAAGGCTTCCAAATATAAAAACGCCGCGCCTATTGTCCCCAAAGCGGAGGCATGCGTCCGCGAAATCTGTGTGGGTAGCTATCAGACTTATGGCAACAATATCGCCGCCTCGGCCGCCTTTATGGCCTTCAATTGGGAGCACACCGGATCGAGTGTGGCCGTCTTACCGCTGGACGATTGCGGGCGCAAGAGCAAGACAATGCCGCTGCTGCATGGCCACACGGACACAGTGACAGACCTGAAGTTTTCGCCATTCCATGACGGCCTGTTGGCCACCGCATCGCAGGATTGCCTGGTACGAACTCTATAATCCATTCTTCCTTCCATCCCCCCATTTATGATTTTTTCTTTTGATTTGTCAGGTGAAAATCTGGCATATACCAGAAAAGGGCCTGGAGCAGTCGCTCTCCGATCCGGAGGCCGTCTTCTCACACAAACAGCGACGCGTGGAGACGGTGGGCTTCCATCCGACGGCCGATGGTATGATGTACTCGACAGCGGCCGGCTGTGTGGCCCTGTTCGATCTGATGAGCCAGAAGGAGATATTCTGTGAGTGCCTTTGTCAAACCCAGTGCTGGACGAACGACGTCTAATCGGGTTCACCTTTTCCACTCACACAGCAAACAACGAGCATCCCGAGGTTATACAGTCGGCCAGTTGGCGCGAGGATGGCACCGTCCTGGCCACCAGCTGCAAGGACAAGTGTGTGCGAATCTTCGATCCACGTGCCGCCGGCTCACCCATCCAAATGCTGGCTGAATCGCATCAGAGCATCAAGGATTCGCGAGTAGTCTGGCTGGGTGGCCAGTCGCGTATCCTTACCACCGGCTTTGATGCCGCTCGCCTGCGGCAGGTGATCATCCGGGATATTCGTAACTTTGGCACACCCGAAAAGACCCTCGAGCTGGACTGCTCGACGGGCATACTGATGCCACTTTTTGATCCCGACACGAACATGCTCTTCCTTGCCGGTAAGGGGGACACGACCATTAATTATCTGGAGATCACCGACAAGGATCCATATCTGATCGAGGGACTGCGTCACACTGGCGAACAGACAAAGGGCGCCTGCCTGGTCCCCAAGCGGGCACTGAAGGTGATGGAGGCGGAAGTGAATCGCGTTCTCCAACTCACATCCAACATGGTCATTCCCATCATGTACCAAGTGCCCAGAAAGGTGAGCGATGCCCACATACCCAATTCACCGAATGAAATCGATTCAAACTTTGGGTGTTCTTTCCTCTCCTCTCTCCTCTAGACCTATCGCGATTTCCATGCCGATCTCTATCCGGAGACCACAGGCTACAAAACAGAACTGATTGCCAGCGAGTGGCTGAATGGTAGCAATCAGGCGGTGCCCAAAATGAATCTGGATCCAGCAAAGCGGGAACTTGGCGACGAACCGATAATTGTAAGTGCGGGTCAGGTCAGGATGGGAGCCGGTATTGAGGAATAGGGAATTTCTATACAGGGTGGGAAGGGGGTTGTCTGTTGGTGGTTCTATTCGATTTTTGATCTTTAATTCCCGTTGTCCTGGCCATCAATTCAGATTCATCGCGGTAATTTAAGCGATTTTGTCAAGAATCTGGAAAACCAGCGGACCAATGGCCAAGGCAAGGGCACGGTCACCGGCCAGAAGATTCAGACACAGACCCCAAACCAGAATCAGTTGTCGTCGGCCAAGCGCAACGACAACGAGCACTTTGTGATGCTGAGCAAGGGCAACAATTTCGAGGAGAAGAACGGCAACGACAACAGCAACAGCACCCAGAACGGAGCCGGTCAAAAGAAGAGCTGCGCCCAGTCACAGTCGCAGTCACAGCCGGACGGGGAATGTAGCGAACTGATACGCAAATTTGAGGCCAAGTACAAGATCGATACCGAGAAGGATGTACGTACTGCAGGCGGCGGTGCCCATGATGATGAAAAGGAATCACCCACCGAACATTCGGCGGGCAGCAGCGAAGAGGCATCCGCCAGTTCGTCGGGTGCTCTGGACACGCATTCAGCCAGCGGTAGCAACTCCCCGCCCAAGCCAATGCCGCGAACATCGCGCAACAATTCACTGCCAGAGGCCAGCGATTCAGCGGGCGAGAGTAGCAGCACCACAACCACACCACGGCCCAGACCACGTACAACGGCAGCGACTGCCTATAAGGTGCCACATCCTATTCATCCATCCACAGATACAAATCTGCCGATCATCGTTTTTGGTTGTTGTCTTTCGATTTTGTTTTGTAGCCTTTGATATTTCTTTTCACCATTGAATTTTGTTCGATTTTGTTTGCTTCAATCATTTTATTGATTATTATACCCTGCAATCGAAGAGTAAATAGGGTATATTGTATTTTTGCGCAAAGTGAATGTATGTAACACCCAGAAGGAAACGTTTCCGACCCCATAAAGTATATATATTCTTGATCAGCATCAATAGCCGAGTCGATTGAGCCATTTCTGTCTGTCCGTCCGTCTTGTTGAGCGCCTGGATCTCAGAGACCATAAAAGCGAGAGCTACCAAATTTTGCATCCAGACTTCTGTATGCTCACACTCTTACAAGTGTATTTCAAAAATGAGCCCGCCCCCTTCCACCCCCTTCCAAAGGGCGAAAACCTTTGAAAACTAAAAACGCCATTCCGCAGGGAATGGCCCTATCTATCAGATCACCAAATTGGCATCCGATTGGATCATTATTATAGCCAGAATGAAGAAATTAATTTTCAGTGGCCAAACCCACCCTGTCCAGCCGCTTTTGTTGTTCTTTTCACATTCTCTCATTCACACTCTGCTTCTGCTTCACTCGGCCCCTGCCTCTGCTGTCCCCCTGCCTTTGGCTCTGCCTCTGCCGACTTTTAACCCACCCCGTCCCGCAACTTATATTTGTTTTTTTTTGTGTGCGGGCGCTGCCTCTGCCGCGAGTCTGCAGTGTGTGGGTCTAGGGAAGGGCGGCGAGCTAACGGAGCGTGTTGGTGGGAGAAGTGTTGTAGATGTAGATGACAGATGAAGAAAATATTTAAAATTTGACAAAACACCGCGAAGGTGCATATGTAGTACTGAGTGCCGGGTATAAAAGTTGTGACGCATAAGAAGCGTCACACACGTCCCTTCTCGTTTTCATTGATCTTAATGATTATTTCTCTTTACATCGATTGGATTTAATGATTACTTTTCATTTGTATCACTATGTTTAACAATGATTATATTAATTGATTCATGTTTTCATTGTTATTGATTGGAATATTGATTATTGTCATCGATAGCGTTTGATATCGGTTATATTTACGATTCGTTTCGTTTGTAGATTTATTTTTGACTGGTAGACCACCAAACCCAAGGCATTTTTGTTGTTGCTTTTATTGCCTCAGAATATTATGATTTTTGTCACCATTTTGTAGACATTTTGCATAATTTTCAGTTGTTGCCAATGTTGCGATCAGCTTTAGATGTTTATTTTTTATACAAATTCGAGCATTTGTTGCTTCCGCCAGAGTTTTCGGAGCATTCCACATTTTTAAGTGCACTGTTTGTTTATTTTTTTAATTATTTGATTTTTGAGCAGCACCCATTTGCATAGATATGTTTTTCATGAACTTGAACTATACTTTAAAAACACTCACACACAGCCTCGTTTGGGACCGAAGCCCTTCTCGAGCACCACAGGCGATGTGTCCTTTGACAAGGTGTTTGCCGTGCCCCTTGCACCCGGCTCACATGAGAACATCTCGAGCGTTGGCCAGGAGAGCAACGTAGGCAGCGGAGGCGGAGAGCCAGCACCAGCCATAGCTGCTCACGTACAGCCGTCAGCCAAGCCGGATCTCATTGAAATTGAAATCAAAAGTGAGTGGTAGCCAAAATCATCATAACAACACCTTTCTGTATCCCCGATGTACTCTACAGAGAAGAACGAGCGGGAGACGATTGCAACCGCTGGAAATGGAGTGCAAAAGTCACTCACTACATCGGAGCGGCGCAAGGTAAGCACCTCTCTCTCTCTCTCTGAGGATAGTCTGCTGTAGTTCCTCCACTACTACATATGTGTGTGTGTTTGTGTGCGTGTAACGTGTTTAATCCTTTCTGTAATCGTTATCTGTAATCTGCTCTCTTCTGACATCTCTTACATGCCTGTGCCCGTGCCACAACAAAATTCGCCTTATCTCGTGCCTAACTTTCTTTGATACGCATCCTGACTACTTACTAACTACCCAAACAAAACAACTCCAAAACAATCTCCTCTGTCTACTACAACTTCCAACTACTACAACAACCACAACAACAACAACCACTACTGGAACCACTGTAGTCTTCGGCTGACGATGATGAATCATCCGATAAGGTCTGCTAGGGGGATCACCACCCGATTGCCATCGATTGCGATAGCCAGCATTAATCACACTTTATTTTATTTTCTTTTCTTTAACCCGTTTCACCCGCCACTTAGATTTTCGAACAAAACTCCGAATCGTCGGAGAACTCAACAGAGGGCGAAGATCGCACCGATGCCGATCTCCGACGCTTCTCCTCGGCCCGAAGCAGCATTGCCGAACGTCGACGTCTCTACGAGAATCGATCCAAGAGTCAGGTGGACGAGAAGGCCCAGTCGCCAGTGCCATTGTAAGTGTCTGGTGGCAGGAAGATTCCCTATGAAATGTTTTCTCAATGCTGTCCTCTTGCAGGCGTCGTGAAACCTCCAAGGTGGAGCCGGTAAAGCTCAACCAACCGCAGCAGCAGCCACAGAGCAACGTTATTGGTGGCACCTGCGTGGACAGCAAGCGCATCTCGGTGCCGGAGGGAAAGCTCCTCGAAGAACATCGTCAGCAACGGGGCAATAATGGAGCCGCCAATGCTGCTGGACTCAAGAAATCCGCCACGGAGGCCGCCTTCAGTGCCGCCTCGACCAAACGCACCTCGACCGTTTTCGGCAAGGTCTCCAAATTCCGACACCTGAAGGGCACGCCCGGCCGCAAGTCAACACACATTGAGAACTTGCGCAATTTGAGCCGCCAGATACCGGGCGAATGCAATGGCTTCCATGCCAATCACGAGCGTGTGGCGGTCCCGCTTTCGGGGCCAGGCGGCAAGATAGCTATCTTTGAGCTGAGTCGCCCGGGCCGTTTGCCCGATGGTGTCATTCCCTCGCTGGTGAATGGCAGCAACATCATGGACTTCCAGTGGGATCCGTTCGATGCCCAGCGCCTGGCCGTTGCCTGTGACGATGGCATAGTCAAGCTGTGGCACATAGCCGAGGGCGGCCTCAGTGAGCCAACCAATACGCCCGCCGGCGAGCTGACAGCCCACCTTGACAAAATCTACTTCATCCGCTTCCACCCGTTGGCCGCCGACGTTCTGCTCACAGCCAGCTACGATATGACCATTAAGCTCTGGGACTTGCGCACCATGACCGAGAAATGCTCGCTCACGGGCCACTCGGACCAGATATTCGACTTTGCCTGGAGCCCATGCGGCCGTCTGGGTGCTACTGTCTGCAAGGATGGCAAAATACGCGTCTACAATCCACGCAAATCGGAGATGCCCATACGCGAGGGCAACGGGCCCGTGGGCACCCGGGGAGCACGCATCACCTGGGCCGTCGAGGGACAATATATTGTCTGCACTGGATTCGATAAGTACGATATTTTCTGCCACGATTTTCCTCTATTTCTTCTCTATTTATACATTTTTTTCATAACACTTTACAGGGTCTCGGAGCGACAGATCAGCGTTTACAATGCCCAAAAATTGTCGGCACCGCTGAACACGGCCAGTCTGGATGTGTCGCCATCTATATTGATACCCTACTATGACGAGGATAGCTCCACACTGTTCGTTACAGGCAAGGGCGATTCGACCATTTATTGCTATGAGATCACCGACGAGGAGCCGTACATCTGCCCGCTGTCGCATCATCGTTGCACATCGCTGCACCAGGGCTTGAGCTTCCTCACCAAGAACCACTGCGATGTGGCCAGCGTGGAGTTCTCCAAGGCCTATAGGCTGACCAACACGACCATCGAGCCGCTCAGCTTCACAGTGCCACGCCTCAAGGTGGGTGCAGAGTCCGTCTTGCCTGTGTCCAAACTGAGTACTCATTCTCGTAATAATTTTTCAGAGCGAACTGTTCCAAGACGACCTCTTTCCATCCACGCGCATCACCTGGAGCGCCACGCTCAGTGCCGATGATTGGTTTGCCAGCAACAATGACAAGGCGGCACCCAAGATCAGTCTCAAGCCCGAGGGCATGAAGACCCGTAAGTAGTCCGTGTTGCGTCGTGCTCTTGACTGCATCACCTCTACTTTTTGTTCTCTTGTGTGCTTGCAGTTTCTTCCATACATGTAGTGCCAGTGCAGCATGTTAAGAAATCGTTAGAGCAGTCCGCTATATACAGCCAAAAGCCAGAGTACGAAATAAACAAACAGCAAGAGGTATGGCAGCCCCCACAATAACACATTAACTCAATTAAATCAATATTTATAATGCAGATACAGAAGTCGGTGAGTGCGCGCATGGAGTACACCACAAAGCTGGAGCAGGACGATATGGAGGGTGTGGACGAGAAAGAGTGGCAGGAGTAGCAGCAAAAGAATCAGCAACAACAAAATTGGGAGTAATTTTTACTATAAATATTGACAGGACACAGCAACAGCAAAACATAACATAACATACATATATGTATATGTATAATAATAATAATAATAATAATAATAATAATAATAATAATATATAATAATAATAATATATAATAATAATAATAATATATATATATATATATATTTATATAGAACTCTCTCTCGTAGACTTGCTTGCGGCATAACAAAAGAAACAAACTAATCCACAAACATGGCCATAAGAAGGTCCTCCAATCCGTGCAGTATACACATTTGTATGTTGTTAAACAAAAAGGGGGAGGAAAGGTGAGACTGTTCCGTACCCTTGGATTTTCATTCCCTATCCCCCGTATTACCCTACCCTCCTTCTCCTTCAACTCACACTGCAGTTGCTCAAGAATTGCCAAATTACTGATCGTAAGCAATAATTTTGTTCGTTTCGTTTCGCTTCGTTTTTTGATATTTGTTTAAACTACACAGCGTTATAATGTGTAATTATGGATGTTTATTTGTTTGTATGTGTAAACGTGTGCTACAATATTTAAGTAGTTAGTCCAAAATTAGTTTAGGCCTGACTTGTATAATTGATAATCATTTACACTTAATGGAATCCCTCCTGAGTTCTCGCGTCCATAAGTTTGTGTATTTGTTTTGTTTTTTTTTGGTTTTTTTTTATGTGGCCATATAATAATATATTTGTATAAGGATATATTTACACCCCCTCTCTCTCTCTCTCTCTCTCTCTCTCTCTTTCTTTTTGTCATTTGTATGTGTGGTGTGCGTGCGAGCGAGCGAGAAGGTCAACTGTCTGTCTCCTTCTTTGTCATTTCCTTTCTAGTCTTTGCTCCATTGATCCTTTATCCTCCTTCAACCATACCCTAACAAAAATACAACATATAGACTGTTACTGTAACTGTAATACTTGCTGATAAAAAATATAGCAATAATTGGATACGTTTCATATGCGTAAAGACAATTAATTAAGAACATACAAAAACAATAAAGACAATTAATTAAGAACATACAAACAAAAACCGAGAGCTAGCGAAAGCGAAACTAAAATGACAAAATCAAACATTGTAAACAGAGAATCAAAGAAAATGCTGAGAGAAACAAACTCGAAAATTGTACGATTCCAAAATGTATTCATAACGAAAAGACTTGAACAACAGATGAGCCGGAGCCAGAGATATTGGCTGGCAAATCTTCCTCCCAATAACTTCACAAAAGAGAAACAAACAAATAACGAGTTGCCATAAACATTTGTAATGTGTGTAATATCCTTCGGAGGGGTAGTAGGAAGGGCAATAGACATTTTTGTACTTGCAATAGAATATACATATATACTTATATACAAGCCTATATACATGACATATATTGATATATATATATATATATATTTTGTATACCAATCGTAACTAAAAGGCCAACCACTTCCACTCCACTCCCCCCTCCCCGTGGCTGAAACAACGACTGAAAAAACAATAGACAGACGGCAAACAGCAGAGATGAGAAGTGAAGTTCTGAGCAGAGACATGCAGCAGACCAACATATAAAGTTCTCGGGTAATGGGCAATACTGTGCTAGCCGCCTAGTGTGCTAACTGATAAAGGTTCTATTCTACAGAAAGAATTATACATACAATAGCTATAGGCATACCATATACATATATACTAAACAATTTACAATGCGTCGCAAAAAGAGATAAAGTAAACCCCCAATCAGTGCTGAAACAATTCCAATTCCAAATCGAAAGTCCAAGTTGCATTTAAATCGTATAAACCTTATGGAACGACTGAACAAATGACTCACAAAGTATTCAGACAAACTGAACGAACATTCTGATCCCCGGCGACGCCCCTCCCCCAACACCAGATGATGTTAAAGAACCAAGAACTCTGGATTGGGTTTTACAGGTGGGGTACGAAGCGGAGATAACCATTTGATATGATTATAATTGATATTTTATATTGAATAACTGGATGGGGAAACCTAAACCTAAGCCTAGATACCCGTCTACCCCATGCAAGCATTTTGTATTTATTAGCCATATTCGATTACGATAAACACACAACACACACACATATTTACAAGCGTATTTAAATATATGATAATATATTTAGGAAACTTCTTTCGATTCTCTATGTCTCTCTCGTAACTCTCTTATTTCCATTATTACTATTTATATCTATGCAAAGAAACATAACAAATATATACAACTAAAAGCGATATATGTATGCCTCATATGAGAGTGAATAGAGATGGTCGGCATGTCGGTGATTTTGGCAGGTAAGTAGAAGAAGGAATCAGCAGCAGAAGGGAATCAGAATGAGAATTGCTTAAGAATTGCAAAAATGCAAAATGCGAATTAAAAGCATATACATTATTTATACAATTTATTTTACAGTATGATTATATATATACATATATCCGCTAAAGCCCCGCCCCGCCACCCCATTAAAATCCAATACTCTAGCCCCTAAGCAATAATTATAATATTATTAATAATAATAATAATGAAAGCAAAAATATATTTATATACATAATTCAATAAAAAAAAAGAAAATATACAAAAAAAAAAACAAGAACAAATTGTATTTCGAGAGGCATGAAAATCCCCCAAGCAGTTGAGCAACCACTTTGCAGCTAGTCACGCACACGACATGCATGTTGTTTTGGACTTTTCTTCACTTGAACTCAATGAAGTAATAATATCCCAATATATGATGTCAATCTATATTAAAACAATTCCCTATCGAATGTGGAAAGCTCTGACCCTCGTGGGAATCACGAAGGGTCCGCTTGGCTTGGGGGGGAAGCGTTGGTGTTGCCAGGGACAACGTTGCTCGTCTCTCGCTGCGCCCGAAAGGACATCGAACAAACAACATCGCACAAATTGGAGGACACCAATGAAGCAGCGACAGTAAAGAATTTCAACGATGAAGTTCCTGCTGAAGAAATGCCTGAGGAAAA
The DNA here is from genome assembly GCF_900245975.1 of Drosophila guanche. Classification (NCBI taxonomy): domain Eukaryota; kingdom Metazoa; phylum Arthropoda; class Insecta; order Diptera; family Drosophilidae; genus Drosophila; species Drosophila guanche. The sequence continues at coordinate 2,724,757 of NW_022995753.1, read as the reverse complement.
AGGCGCCCGAGATGAAGCCAGGTGCCATCCTGGATGCGGTCATCTCACAGTCCTCGGCGACGGCCTGCAAGTGCCTTCTGTACAAGCTGGCGGACTACAAGCGAGGTAGGTGGGAAAGTACTAAATGCCCATTCCCGAATCCATGCTCTGCCCTGTTCCAGGCGGCGATCTGATTGATGCCATCAACTCGGGCGGCCTCATTGCCGTGGAGCAGCTGATACGCGAACAGTTCGGTGTGTTCATGTACAACGATGGCAAGGGGCAGGTGATCAATCGGGCCGAGTTCCTGCGCTGGAAGTATCGCGATCACACGGAGGTGACCATACCCATTGAGGCATCGCTCTCGATTCACGATCCGCTCGGCAAGTGGGAGGACCACAAGGCCTGCTGGCAGATGCAGTACCGCGGCGCCCTTGGCGAGAGTCTGCTCCACGTGCTGATCATCTGCGACTCGAAGATCCACACCAAGCTGGCCCGTGTCCTGCTGCGCGTCTTCCCCAATCTGGCGCTGGACGTGATGGAGGGTGAGGAGTATCTGGGTGCCAGCGCCCTTCATCTCTCGATTGCCTACAGCAACAACGAGCTCGTGGCGGACCTCATCGAGGCTGGTGCGGACATTAATCAGCGGGCCATCGGCAGCTTCTTTCTGCCGCGCGACCAGCAGCGGGCGAATCCCGCTAAGAGCACCGACTACGAGGGATTGGCCTACATGGGTGAATATCCGCTGGCATGGGCCGCCTGCTGTGCCAACGAGAGTGTCTACAATCTGCTGGTGGACTGCGGTGCCGATCCGGATGCCCAGGACTCCTTCGGCAACATGATACTGCACATGGTCGTCGTCTGCGACAAGCTGGACATGTTCGGCTATGCCCTGCGCCACCCGAAGACCCCAGCCAAGAATGGCATCGTCAATCAGACGGGCCTCACGCCCCTCACACTCGCCTGCAAGCTGGGCCGTGCCGAGGTCTTTCGCGAAATGTTGGAGCTCTCGGCGCGCGAGTTTTGGCGCTACAGCAACATCACCTGCTCGGGGTATCCCCTAAATGCGCTGGACACACTCCTGCCCGATGGCAGGACGAGTAAGTGGGCAGATAAAAGGATGGATTTTACTTCATTTAGCCATCCCTCCCCCTGTAGATTGGAACTCTGCTTTGTTCATCATTCTGAATGGCACGAAACCAGAGCATTTGGACATGCTGGACGGTGGCATCATTCAGCGTTTGCTTGAGGAGAAATGGAAGACATTTGCCCAGAATCAGTTCCTCAAGCGTCTCCTCATCCTATCCACGCATCTGCTCTGCCTGTCCGTCTCTGTTTATCTGCGTCCCGCCCACGAGGGTGAGCCCGAGCCAGAGTCGGACGCTGCGGCAGCCGCTCTGCAGGAACGCGAGGAGCCAGCCGATGCCAGCGATGACTATAATGCGCAGACAGTGGCCAGATATTGTGCCGAATTGGCCACCATTGCGGGCGTTCTCAGCTACGTGGTGTTCCAGCAGGGCGATGAGATCAAGAATCAGGGTTTATCGGCATTCCTCAAGCAACTGGTAGGTGGTCCCCCAATTGGCTTTTATCATTATCATTAATTTGGCGCACTCTTGGCAGTCGCATGCGCCGGCCAAGGCCATCTTTTTGTTCTCGAATCTGCTGATACTGGCTTGCATACCCTTCCGCCTGATTGGCGACACCGACACCGAGGAGGCCATACTGATCTTTGCAGTGCCTGGCTCTTGGTTTTTGCTTATGTTTTTTGCCGGGTAAGTGTGCCAAATAGACAGGTTGAAAGTTCTGTTAATCTGTAATACCCTCTACTCTTAGTGCCATTCGATTGACCGGACCCTTTGTGACGATGATTTATTCTATGATCACCGGCGACATGTTCACCTTTGGCATCATCTACTGCATCGTTTTGTGTGGCTTCTCGCAGGCCTTTTACTTCCTCTACAAGGGACATCCGCAGGTGCAGTCGACAATGTTTAATACCTACACCAGCACCTGGATGGCCCTCTTTCAAACCACATTGGGTGACTACAATGTGAGTCTCATTCGCACACATCAAAGAACCCTCAGTTAGGCTTCCTTTCTTGCTCTCCAACCATCCATTCAGTATCCAGACCTCAATCAGACCACATATCCGAATCTCTCGAAGACGGTTTTTGTGATCTTCATGATATTTGTGCCCATTCTGTTGCTCAACATGCTGATCGCCATGATGGGCAACACCTACGTGACGGTGATCGAGCAGTCCGAGAAGGAGTGGATGAAGCAATGGGCCAAGATCGTTGTCACCCTGGAGCGCGCTGTGCCGCAGTCGGATGCCAAAGGCTACCTGGAGGCCTATTCCATACCGCTGGGCCCATCGGATGACTCTGGCTTCGAGGTGCGCGGCGTTATGGTCATCAAGAGCAAGAGCAAGACACGGGCCAAGCAGCGCAAGGGAGCCGTCTCCAATTGGAAGGTGAGTCCATGGGTCAGGTACAAAGACCCTCAGTGCCTTGAACTGAACTTTTATGCGTCTCATTGCAGCGTGTGGGACGTGTCACGTTGACGGCTTTGAAGAAGCGCGGCATGACCGGGGAGGAGATGCGTCGCCTCATGTGGGGACGCGCCTCCATCTCCAGCCCCGTCAAGGTGACCAAGCAGAAGCTCAAGGATCCCTACAACACCATGCACACGGACACGGACTTCACCAATGCCATGGACATGCTCACCTTTGCCAACAATCCGGCATCCAGCAACGGCGTACAGCTGCGCTCAGCGGCCACCCTGGGCGGCGGTGGTGGTGGAAAGGAGACGGCGCCCACGGTCCCAGATCCCTTTCGGGAGCTGATCATGATGTCGGACGAGCGGCCAGAGACCCATGATCCCCATTACTTTGCCGGACTGCAGCAGTTGGCCAACAAGGCCTTCGATTTGGTTGAGCAGACAATGAAGACACAGCCGCAGACAGACAAGATCGTTCCCAGTGTGGCAGCAGCACCCATGGCCAGCACTCCGCTGCCAGTCGCCCAGTCTGCCACATCTTTGCCTACTGCTGCTCCTGCAGCTCCTGCTTTGGCCATACCATTGCCCATGACGACACTGGGCAATCTGTTCCAGGATCCCAAGGATGTTGTGGATCCCAAGAAGCTGGAGGAATTCATGGCCATGCTGGCCGAGGTGGAGACGGAGGAGAGCGACAGTGGAGGGCCCATTCTGGGCAAGTTATCGCTGGCCAAGCGTACCCACAATGCCCTATCCAAGGCGGACATACGGCGGGAGCACGACACTTCGATGGGTTTCGATGGGCATGGCCATGGGCAGTTTCAGGCCATGTCCTCGGTGTGGGCACCACCCGAACTGGACGTCAGCACGGTAGGGAATCAATCAATCCAAATGCTCATTGAAGTTTTTATCGGTTTTGCTTGTGGCAGGGCTTTCACTTTGACGAGGCCGTCGCCGAGGAGGTGCTGACCATTGAGCAGGAGGCCGATGTGGAGACCGAGGACGGCAATGGGGGACAGGATAGCGAGGATTTGCCCACCACGGATGAGGTGCATGCCACCATGAAGCAGTTCCACTTGCGCAAGTGCCAGCCACCGCAGGATGAGGCCGCTCGTCGGGCCAAGAGTGCGCGCGTTCGTCGCAGGAACAAGTAAGTGATGGCCGCGGCATCCACGCCTCCTTGCTGCCAAAGCTCTTCTTTCCCTTTTGCAGAGTCTCGCCGGAACAGAGCGAAGAGGAGGAGCAGCGGCAGCGTCAGCAGCGTGGACGCACGGCGCACGGTCGTAAGATGCCGTCACCGCCCGATCCCCTGGAGCCATGGAGCACCCGTGAGCTGCAGGACATCAACAAGATACTGGCTAGAAAGTAAACAAATTGGAGACAAAGGATACAGGAGTACAGGAGTACACAGTCGCATCTGGCACATAGTCCTTGTTGCTTATAATTGTTTTTAGATCTTATCCTAGTTACACATACAAATACATAATAAACCCCCGAGGATGCACAGCCCCACATATGCGGGAGGGATGCGTGGTGCGTGCATCCTCGGCTGTGTTATCTCTAAGTGCTAGCTTTAAAATGTGGATGGTGGATGTGTGTTTTTGTGTGTGTTTGGTGGTTGGAGGAGTGGTGAAACCTGCAGGCCCCGAAGCAGTTCACAATAACTCATCCGTTTTGGCATACTGCTTGAGACTTGGAACTCTCGCGCGTCTCCGGGTGTCTATATTAACAAGAAAGGAGGAAAGGAAGGAAGGTGCTACCTTCGGTTGCCCCGAAGCATGTGCGATACCCTTGCAGATCGATCGTTTGTCCGCTCATCCAACTACAAGTTTTATTCTCGTAAATTTTGGTGATGCTAGCAGGCAAAACAGACACTTATGCCTCAGTTTTGTGTGCCAAAGTTGTACAGCTACAGCTCGCAGACGGACAGACGGGGTGGAGTATTCTACTCTACTCTATATATACACACGGATGGCTGGCTGGCTATATATGCTGCTTCTAGTGTAAGAATCTGCAAGGATATTTTGCATATAAATTCAAATCTGAAATCATTTCTACACTGAAGAGAATCTCATCTAAAACTTAGAACTATCTATGTATAATCCATCTTCTAGGCTCTATTATCCGATATAAACTAAATATTTATAATATACATTGTGCTGGATGACAGGGGAATGGCGCAATCAATGCCATTGCCATTGCCAATGCCATTGCCAATGCCTGCCGATGCTTCGATATGATTGCTAGTTGTCCACAAATCTGTCCACAAAACTAAGCCTCTCCTCTAAAACTCTTTCTCTTTGGAGCGGTATGCGCTGGGTGGTGAGGGAGGTGGAGACATAGATCTCAGCACTCTGAGCTTTTACCGAAACCCTCCAGTCAGCGTCCGATCCGTGGACATTGTGGTGATCGTTTGCGCCTGCGTTTGCTGCTGCTGCTGTTGCTGTTGCGATTGCGTTGCCGTCTGCGCACTCGATACCGTCGAATTGATGTATATGGGCGTGGCATTGGTGACGGTGCTCGAGTTGCTCTGGCTGAGATTTACATGCTGCTGCTGTTGCACCTGAACCTGAATCTGATGCTGCTGCTGGTGGTGGTGCTGCTGCTGCTGATGATGATGCTGCTGCTGGTGGGTGGCTGTGCCCGCGGGCGTCGCCCCCAGCTGTATGAGCTGCTGTGCCGTCAGCAGATTTGTGGGTATGATCACCTGCTGCTGTTGCCCATGCTGCTGCCCAGCCAATTGTGCAGCGGCTGCGACTTGTTGCTGTTGCTGCTGTTGTTGCTGCTGCTGTTGTTGCTGCTGCTGCATCTGCAGTCGCAGCAGCTGCAAGTGGCTCGCAGTGATGGCAATCTAAAAGGGATACGGTCAGAATTTTGCATATTTATGTTCGACTTGCGACAACTTACGGGCACATTGGTTATCTCTCCCGTTGGTCCCACCACCTGCTGAATTATCTGGATTTGTTGCTGTTGCTGCTGCTGCTGCTGTTGTTGTTGCTGTTGCTGCTGCTGCTGGTGATGCTGCTGGGCGAGATTCTGGAGCAGTGCCGTTTGCTGCTGGGCCGCCGTTGTCGGCGCCGGAGTGGCGGTTAGCTGCCCGTTGGGGCCGGTGGTGAGAATCAGCTGCTGTGTGGGCTGCTGTGCGGCCACAATATTAAGGCCTAGACTCTGGGACAAGTGATTCTGAGCTGGCTGCTGCTGCACCTGCTGCACTTGCTGCACTTGCTGCACCAGCTGCGTGCCCTGCTGCCCCGGCAGCGCAATGAAGTACTGCAGCTGCTGGCCTCCCGCATGGCCACCGGCCTGCTGGATGATCTGCACGTGCTGGGGCTGATGTTGTTGTTGCTGCTGCTGCTGCTGCTGGTGCTGATGCTGCTGCAGTTGGGCGGTGAAAATGTCCTGATTGACGGTGCTGAAGCCGAGTACCTCGGCTGCGGTCGCAGCGCTGCTGGTGTCCATCTTGAGGGTGGCCGTGGCAGAAGGTACAGTGGTGCCGCCCAAGCTGAAATTGCTCGTGGCGGTGGCTGTGGCGGCGGAGGAGGCGGAGCTGTGGCCAACAGAGCTGCCGGCAACGGACCCGGCCATCCCAGTGGTCGAGCACGCTCCCATGGAATCTTTGCCCTTTTGCGCCGACGATGGCTTGATCTCCTCCCGCGGCACTATGTCGATGAGGAAATCGAACTGATCGTAGTTGGCTATGGCCTGGGCGATGTCCGAGCGCTGCAGCGTGCGCCGGCGACTCTCCTCGGTGTGCACCCAGGCGTGCATGGTCAGCTCCTGGATGAAGTATTCGCAGGCCTTGGCAAACAGCAGCGGTGCCTCGCCAGCTATCATTTTGGCGTTCTCGTCCAGCTTCATGATCTTCTTGATGCGCGCCAAGGGCAGAACCTGATGCTTGGCATCAACCTGCCCGATCCCGTGCACCTCGCTCACGATATTCGGCCAGAAGTTGTCGATGGTCGGCGGCGGCTTCCGGGCCACTTGCGTCCGTGTCGCCTTCGTGGCCTTTTCCTTGGGCGTGCTGGGACTGGGACTGGCATTCACCGTCATCGTCATTCCGGGATTCACAATGGTGCAGGCATTAGAGACCAGCGTCGCCTGCATGGGCATCGTCAGTGTGGCCGTGGCAGATTGTTGAAGCTGCTGCTGCTGCTGCTGTTGTTGTTGCTGTTGTTGGGGAAGCTGCTGGGGAATCTGCTGTTGGGATGTAACGACCACAGCGTTGGGCGTTCGTCGCTGAACAGCAGTCGTCGTTACCTTGCCAGCTGCGTAGGCCTGCGACATGGGTCCGCTCAGATCCACCTTGATCGGTGTCACGGTAATTGTGTTGTCGAACAGCGTTGTGGCGGCATTGCTGCTGGCATGAAGGGAGCACATCACAACACAACACAAAACATAGAACAAAAACAAAAGCACATCAATTTTATAAGTTGTACAGTGTCCGAAAGTGGGGAGGGGTTTTGGGGGTGTGCATGAAACATACCTGTTTGGCGCCTTATTCGTGCCGCCATTGTTGGTCGCGTACATGGCCAATGTAGCTCACGTGCTCTGCTGTGCGGCGGCGGCAATTGGTCGGCTTCAGCGACCGGCTCAAGCTAAGATTATTTGTTTAATTTGTTTTTTATGCTATTATCGCTACAGCGAATTGGGTGGTGGTGGTGGACGATGAACGATGAATTTGCATTTACCAGGTACCAAAGTCTGTCGATATTTTCTTGTAGATGGTGCGCTTGCAGTTGCTATCGATGTTTGTTGATGAGGGCATGCAAGGTGTTGCATTGGAAAGGTGTTCTAATAATTAAGCAATATCAGTATGATGCTTGGTTGAGTTTACGATCTTAACGAATTATATAATGTAATGAGATGCAATAAGGATGTGCAATGTGTAAGTGTAAGTGCAAAGGCTACACAAGGCTGACCCTGAAAGTGAAAACAACAGAATGCTGTTCAAGGCCATGGATTGATAGGAATCTCGTTATAAATTGAAGCAAAATAAACTCCGTTAGTTTTTGATATTTTCTTATACTCATTATTCCAGTCCGTTTGAACTTGTATCTTTACTTATACAATTACTTGGTCGAAGAGGTAAATTAACTATTCTGCCTTTTATTCTATTCTTCTATTTTTCTGTTAGGTATGCATTTTTCACCACATTTTAGCCCTTGTACAAAGTAAAAATGACTTTTGGCAGTATTGGTCTCATGAAATTTAGAATTAATTTTAGAATTAGGAGCCTATACAAAAGAATATCAATTCAAAAATATATAATTACCAAAAATTAAATTATGAAAATTTAGTTGACCCTTTTTTTTTCTTCTTAGCCCATGCGCCAGCTAAAGGGGGTTTCAGCACATTCTATTGTCGTTGTACTTGCACTCACTTCGTAAAACCTTCACACATAGACAGCTGACTTCTTTTCCCGACGAGTCCAACTTATATAAATGCAACATGGCTCCCCGCTTAGCAATAGTTTGTAATGATGTACTTAAAGGGTGATTTGTATGAAAAATTCAAAAACAATTTGTAGAATATAAGGTCATAAAATATACAATACAATAAAATGAGTATTTATAATAAGCCAAATGGATTCTTCAATCGGATTAAATTATTGTTTCAGTGTTAAAAGTTAAATGAGAGTAATATCAAATATAACATCAAATTCGAGAAAAATGGGCTAAGATTTACGTTATATTTAAGTGTGCACGTATATTTTTTTGGTATATTCCTGTGCTTATATTGAGACGCAAAAATGACGACAGAGAAGAGAGAATCAGCGAACCAGATCCTCTCCCTTGCTGACCTAATCCTCTCTTTGGTATGTGACCGCAAGGTATGGCATGCAGGTAAAAAAGGACGAACTTTCCCAAGCTCCTACCTTTTTCGCACCTGTTTGAAACGATCCCTAATAATGCATGCGAGAGCGTCTGACAAGAGAGCATTTCCCTGAAGAATTTCCATATCGCAGGATGAAAATCGCCATGTAAATTACCTGTTGTCGACAACTTACGCTCCCTTGCTTAGTTACGTTAGGGTAATGTTTGAACAACCAATGAGTACATATAGAGAGAATATTTGACTATAGAACATATAAAGTATATAAAAATAAAAGAGGGTAAATAATATCTAAGAAATCGGTGATTACCTATACGATAATGATGATTTTTCATCATTATCAGGTATTCCTTAGCAAAAGAAAGGAATACCTGCAATGTATAAACCGGAGTATAGCCCCAATTATGTTGTTAAGATAGAAGAACTTCCCCCCCAAACCCCTCCAAGCTTATTATAATATTTACATATGTTCCCTTTGTGCAATTTTAAGGAAAACAATAAAATGTCTGTTCCTCTTTTGTTGCGCGGCGGTATTTTTCAAACATTTTTAATGACATCAGTTAACATACATGTGTCTCTACATGTTACATGCACTTACATTCTGAACACAAAGCTCCCTTGCTTTCGAGAAGGGGTGACATGAATGAAACATTCAAATGCAAATTTGTAAAATATAAGGTCATAGAGTATACAATCTAATAAAATGAGTATTAATAATAAGCCAAATTGATTCTGTAAACGGATTAAATTATTACTTCAGTGTTAAAACTCTTGGCAAGCTAGTAATATCAAATAGAACACCAAAATCAAAGAATGGCATTTAAGACTACGGTATATTCAGTATATTTTGAAAATGCAAGGGTATATTTCGGTATATTTCCGAGGGTATGCCGGTATACCTTATCGATAAACCCGCGGTCCCACTGCACTGTTCACTGTTGTATGTGTGCGTTCGTGTGCGCGACGAAAAAAAATACAAAATCGTAACGAGCAGAGGAAAAAACGTGTGAAAAATACATAAAGAGGTACCGCCAGATGAAGAGTAATTGGCAAATAGTTTAAGACAGTAAACGCATGGCCTACTGTCTGGCTATATCCTGTTTAAATTTTTCTGATGTTTAGGACCTGTTTCAAGGACCTTTTTTGCCTACTTCTCTCCCGGCTGGCTCCCCTTTTAGTCAGTGTTATGCTATATACAGTGGTTTCGGTGTGTGTGCGCTTGAGTCGCGTGTGTCTTCTGACCACGACCACCTGGGCGGTAGTCAAGTGGAAATTTTGCGTTCAAGGACAACGCTAGTGACACCCTCTCCATCCCATCCTCTGTCTAGCCCATAGGCTCCTTGCATTTTCTGCGGGAGGGGCTCGTGAAGAAGCAACAAAATAGTATATTTCCCTGTTATAGTTTATACGAAAGAAGAGAGTGGTGGAGCAGGACGGCGACAACTAGTCTGGTATTTGTACAGTTAAATTTGGTGGGTTCCCCCTCTCAGAAACAGTGATGTGGTCGTTTGCATAGAGAGTATAAGGATTAATTATTCGAAAATAGAATCGTATTCTCATATTTTGAAATAAAATTCAATTTTCATACAAATAGTCTAGTACATAGGTGAAGATATGTATTTTCGCATGTGTTCGAATGTGTGTGTGGCGGGGTGCCGTTGCTTTTTTGTTCTCCTATTTGTGCCTCCGCGTTTGAGCGAGCTTGCGCACACCAATGCAAATGTACATGCATATGCCGCTCTTTCGGTCGCGCGCTCTTTCCAAAAACACATGGGACCGACCCCTGCCAGGCCCCAGCATTGCACTCGAAAATAACTGTTCGCAATTGTGAGAGCTAGAGAGCAAAACAAGCGTTTAGAAGAAAAAAGTTCGGAAAATATGAGAACAAAATGAGAAAAAAATCAGCTGCGACGTAAATCTCTCACAAAAAAACCGTTAGGTAGGATGAAGTGAAGATAGGAAGGGAGATGAAGCATGACAACCATTGAAATAGTAAAATAAGCCTAGTAAATGGATAAAACAAAAAACCGCCACATTTCACATCCACGTGTGTGCTCGGTGTCTGTGCCTGGCATGTGTACATACATACATATGTATGTACATACATAGATACATATGTGCGTGTGCAATTGTTTTCTGCAGCTGATTTATTTGAGTTTGCTAGTGTGCGCTTGTTGGTTACGCGGTTGTAGAAGGGGAGACCAGCAGCTAATCAAGTTTTAAATCTGTCACACATCCGCTGCCCAAAAAAATTATTCAAACTGCGAACGGTGATAGTTATTGAGATTTTATATGTGTGAGTGTGCGTGTGAACGCATGTACAGATGAATATTCTTTATTCAATTGAAAACGCGGCTCTTCTCAGGTCAAGGACTAGTTTTATTTTTTTACTTGGTTGAAGCCTGGAGACTAACTAGAATATTCCACAGATTGTTTTCCATCCATCCCCCAATCATACTCACTGCCAATTCAAATTCGTTCGACAGCTAATTAACTTATTGGACCAATTAGCCGAAAACTGGTTTTTAGTCCGTTACGTGCCTTTGCTTGCCCCCACAACCCTGGCTGCATCGAAAGGTGATGATTAGTAGGTGGGGATAAATGAGCGACAGCACTTCTGCTGCTGTCAGGTACCGTTCGACGCAGACGCAGGCGCCTGCGTGTAGCCCTCCACCCCCCAAATGACAAAAAAATGGTCAAAGGCTAAAGAGCAAAGAAGATCTCAGCTGCTTACGATTCGCGCTAATGTTGTTTGTGTGTGTGTGTGTGTGTTTTTGTACGGCTGTAAATAGGCATTGCTATACATATAAAAGAAGAAATCGTAACGTAAACGTAACGTAAACTATAACTCCCCTCCCTTGCTCACCCACCCCATTGCTGCGCTCCATTCCATCCCGCTCTCAGCTTCCCATGAAACGTGTATCCCTATGGTGTATGGTTTAGGTTGGATACACTTGGTGTGTGGGGCGATGTAGATTAGTCAAAATTGATATGTTTTGTGGCATGATCTGCCGCCGTTTTTCTGATATTTATTCGTAATAAGAAACGATTGTTTTCTATGAATTGGAGCTTGGGTTTCTTCATTTCCAGCTAACAGCGACGCCGTTTCTCAAACGGTATCGGATACCAATTGTATTTATATTTCTGATTCGATTTGAGCCGTAAAATATGCATCATAATGTGTGTGTGTGTGTATATGAGCTCTTGCATAAGAGCTTCAGGCTCACCTGCCTGAGAAAAGGTGAGAGGAGGGACCAGACATCAACTTCTTTTCATCTTACGCATCCTCTAATTCAAAGGTCGTACCATCGAAGTATGTACATACATACGAGTATGTCCTGTATGTAGATCAAATGTCAAATCAGAACTGATACTGATGGATTTATCTGGTTAAAAACCTTATTTCTCATTTTTATTTATTCGTTCGGTAGAGGCAAGCCGTTCGGTTTGAATGTGTTGTTAGTTTTATTTTTATATTCTGTGATCTTTTATTTGTTTATTTCTTGGTTTTTTTTTTCGTCTTGGATTGCATTTATTTCCTGACACCAAATTTATCAAATTGCAGCGCGGCGCTGTCGTCCATTATCTTTCTTCTTCGTCAGTGTTCGTTATCGTCGTAGTCTCGTCGTCCTTTTTTTCGTACTCGTCGTCGTTCCGAACGAAGAAAGAAGAACTGCATCAACAAGAACAGGATACCCTGAAACAAACACCCACGTAATGCAAATGCTTTAACCGTTGACCTCAAAGGATCAAAACTACGAGGAGCAGTCTCGCCGCCTAGGATGTCCACAAATTGGCAATAAATGATATTCGTGTGTATGTATGGTATGTATTGCCTGATATCCGAATAAGCATAAGTCGTTTCAACAATAACAACAACGCGTTATCGAAGAACAAATAACGGCAACAATCAGTAAAAACTCGAGCCGGCTTTTTAAACTGTGTGCCGTGCGTGTGTGTGCATGCGTGAAAATGGATATCTGAGAGACGCCAACTCATTTTACTCTCTTCCACTCTCGCTGAATCTTTCCCACTCAATAGCGTTACTCTGACGACTCAACCTCTCAGTCGTCTCTCTCTCTCACGCCAACTGCTCTTTGGCTGTGCCTGCGTCTTCGCCGCTGCTCGTTCTGCTGTTCGTGTGACAACAAATCTCACCTTTTGCTTCGTGACATTTGTGTGTGTGTGTGTGTGGAGTACCGTTTTCTGGATCATTTCAATACCGAGGCTTGTCATGGCCGCTCGTGGAGAGATCAAGAATATCAGGGAGAGCCAGCAACAGCACCAGAATCAACAGTAAATATAAGGCTCAAAAGTATTTAAAAACTAAAAACCTAGATAGATTTAAGTGGAAAGTGCAACTCTTATACAACAACAAAACAAAGCCAAAGCCAAAGTTTCAGGATCTATACAAATAACAAAAAAAAAGGAAGAAGTTAAGGCTCCTCAACGTAGGAGTGGAAAAACACCATCTAAGAATAAGCACATACCACAGTCTCTCTCCTTTACGTAATTATTCAACCATCCACAAACACCACCACACCCAACAAAAAGGAAGAAAAGAAACCACAAAAGAACCAACACACCCAACATCCAACCACAGAGTGGGTGGCAAAGGGAGGAATATATATATTCGATTATATAAATCACACAACACACACCAAACACCAAATAAAAAAAATAAACAATACGAAAAACAACCTGTTGCTGGCAACAATGACAACCCTCGAGGAGCATATCGTCTTAACTCCCGTAGATGCGGTGGAGTCGTCTCACGTGTCGCTGTGCGACGATGTTACCAATCTATCGGTCCTCGACACGGACACGGATGTGAGCAACACGAGCAGCAGCTCGAGCAGTTCCAGCAGCTCGAGCAGCTCTAGCTCCAGCACGGACACGGACACCGGCAAGGGCAGCAGCACCGTGGGCAGCTTAGATGTCACGAGCGTTAGCTCGTCCAGCATTGGGTCGGCCGCGGGTTCGATTGCATCGCCGGCCCCATCAACGGCTAATTCGAATACATCGTCGGGACTGGGCCTGGGCATGGGCCTGGTGGTGGACATAGACAGCACGGCGAGCAGTCAGGAGCTGAGCAGCCATGGCGTCAACGAGCTAGACTCGCTGGAGGACTCGTGCGGTGGCATGCTTAAGGATGGGGATAAGCTCTGCAAGTTGTGCAGGTGAGTCGATTTCTAGATCTTCATTTACATACATATGTCATGAACATGTCTCTCTAATATTTGATAGCACACGCCTGGTTATGCCTCGCATCTTGACCTGTCTGCATGTCTTTTGCGAGGATTGTCTGCAGGCCCTGGTGGCCACGGATTCGGTGTCGGCCAGTTCGCCCAATAGTTGTTCCTCATCCTCCTTCGATGGCAGCGAGAATCAGCATTCGCATCGTTTGCCCTCGCTGTTGGAGTGTCCCGTTTGCAAGGATGTCACCCGACTGGGTCCTAAGGGGGTGAAGGGACTCACATGCGATTATATTGTGACCAATATACTTGATCTATCGAACCTCGAATCGGAGCAGATACCCTGCACCTCGTGCAAAAGCAAGGAAGAGGCCATTTCCCGATGCAATGATTGTGCAAACTTTTTGTGCAACGGCTGCGACAATGCCCACAAGTATATGCGATGCTTCGAGAACCATCAAGTGGTGCGCATCGAGGATTTACAGAAGAATGTCCAGGACAAGCTGTTCATCCATAAGCCCGTGTGCTGTGGCCAGCATGTAAGCGAGAATCTCAAATACTATTGCTTCACCTGCCAAGTGCCCACCTGCAATGATTGTCTGCTGGGCGATCACAAGGGCAGCGACCATCACTATGAGACGGCCGTTGTTGCTGAGCAGGCAGTGCGCGCCGATCTGGTAGACATCATTAGCGAGACACTAAAGAAAGCCGACTATTGCAATGACGCCACCGGGAATCTAAGCAGCGCCCTCACCGAACTTCAAGCCCAAAACGACTTGGTCCATCAGCAGATCGAGGAGGGCTACAAGCTGTACAAGCGTATTCTCGAGAAGATCAGAGACGATATGATCAATGAACTGGGTCGCCTGCACTCGGATCGAGAGCTCAAAATCATGGATCTAATGCAAAGTCTAGAGAACAACTCCGGAAGATTGCAGCAGGCGGCGCAGTTTGGCCAGCGGGCCCTTGACAAGGCCAATGCAGTGGAGTTTCTGCTGCTCAAGCCCCTCGTCACATCCCAGTGCAAAAAACTGATGGAGCAGACACCCAAATGTGACATCAACTACCAGCTACAGTTTGAGACAAAGCCGGAAAGGTTCGAGCAGTTTGCCCGAAATATGTTTGGTAAATTTGCCACCGAATCCAGTTGCAGTCCCGCGGATACACCCAAGCCATTGTCACCGGTTCCGTCGTCACACCAGCATCAGCAGCAGCAGCATCAGCAGTTGCAGCAGTCGCAGTTGCCATTGCAATCACTGCATCATTCGTCGCCACTGATTGTGGGTCATGGCCATGCCCAAGGTGGAAGCTCATCGACGCGCGGCAGCTCCTCGGTGCAAGGACGCCTCAGCTCGGCCGTGTTTAGTCCAAATTCGTTGCCATCCTCATTGCAAAGCTCGTTCGATGGGGATAACTCGGCCATGACTAGCTTCTCGTTGATGAGCACTCTGCCACCGGACTCGCCGTCTCAGCTGCAGCAGCCGCCACCGTTGCCGCAGTTACCACAAATGTCGCAGATGCCACAGATGCCCGTGATGCCCGTGATGCCTCAGCAGCAACAGCAACAGCAGCAGGCACAGCAGCAGCAGACACAACAGCAGGTGCAGCAGCAGCAGCAGCTCCAGCAGAAGCAACACCAACACCAACAACAGCAGGTACAGCAGCAGGCGCAACAACACCAGCACCAACAACAGCAGCAGCAACACCAACAGCAGCAACAACAACAACAAGTAGTACTCCATCAGCCGCAGGCACAGCAGCAGCCGCCTATGCCACCGCAGATTGCCCAACTGGTGACACCCCAGGGCATTGTCCAAGTGCAGCAGCAGCAGCAGCAGGCTCCTCATGTCAATCTGAATGCCGGACCCGGACCAAACATGGCCGCACTCAACGGCATAGCCGGAGGCGGCGGCGGAGGTCCACCCTCGTCCTTCAGCATGCTGGAGTACAATATCTCAAGGCTGGCCAGTCTCACCGAAACAATGTCAGATTCCCTAAGCGAGGCATTGGCCGTGGGCGGTGCCACCGCCGGACCGAATGTGTCTCAGGTAACCGCTGGCTCGTCTGTATCCGGCGGCCCTGGAGCTCCCCACCATCAACAGCAGCAGCAGCAACAACAACAACAACAACAACAACAGCAACAACAGCAGCAGCAGGCGGTTATGCCTGCCTCCGCGGTGACGCCCAGTCAACCAATCACTTTGGCGGATATTTTGTCCGGCGATCAGCGGGCGCTCAACAATCTTCAGGCCCTGGCCAAATTGGGACTCAATAATAATGGTGAGTGGAGTGTACCATTAATAGTTTTCTAACCATTGCAAAGTCTTAAAACAAAAAAACCAAAATAATTGAACCATAATTGTATGTTCTCTTAACGTTAATTGTATATGATTTCCGTCTGTACAAAAGGAGGAGTTCAACATATCTTATGATATTTTGCCACATCCCAACTCCTGGCGTAGCAGCAATCGGTTCCAATTTTACCAAAGTTCGGCAGTTGCTGTTTCATGGCAGGCAGTTTTCTTAATTTCATTGCAATTTCATTATAATATTAGAATGAAAGATTTTCGTTTCCAGACCTTGCAATGGTGTCCTTCCTTTTATTTCTTGTAATGCCTTCAGTTCTTATGCTTTTGAGTTTATTTTTCTTTCCTTTCCTTCCACAAACACCACACACACACACACATACACAACACACACTGCAACTTCTACCACTGTCCAACTCCAACCGACACATACACACCAACACACAACCATTGCGACACTGCACACAGATGATCTGTTGTCGAGCGAAAGCTCATCGGGAATTGATTTTTTATCAGATTTCTGCCTGCCAGCTGCCACCTCGCCCAATCTCCAGGCCCTCAATCCGATTGTCGGCGGCGTCGAGGATATTGGCCTCAACAATTTCCATGCCGTTGCCCCGCCCGGCACCACCAGTGTGGTGACCGGCCGCAATAAGGCCACACCCATGCAGATCAGATGCAAATTCGGTTCACTGGGCACGGCCAAGGGACAGTTTAATTCTCCGCATGGCTTTTGCCTGGGCGTTGACGAGGAGATCATTGTTGCCGATACAAACAATCATCGGATCGAGGTCTTTGACAAAATGGGTGCCCTTAAATTCCAATTCGGGGTCGCTGGCAAGGAGGAGGGACAACTCTGGTATCCCCGAAAAGTGGCGGTCATGCATAATAATGGAAAATTTGTGGTCTGCGATCGAGGTAATGAGCGCTCACGCATGCAGATCTTTTCAAAATGTGGACATTTTATGAGAAAAATAGCCATCAGGTAAGGGCCTACACATATTTCTTTATAGTATTTGTGTAAAATACATAATTAATATGTGTTAATCCCTAACAGATATATTGATATTGTGGCCGGACTGGCTGTCACAGCCAAGGGTCACATTGTGGCCGTCGATAGTGTATCGCCCACCGTTTTTGTTATCTCTGAGGAGGGCGAGCTGGTGCGCTGGTTCGATTGCAGTGACTATATGCGTGAACCCTCGGATATTGCCATAAGAGGTGAGATTCTATATTTCTTATATTTCCAATATATTCTAATCAGATGTAACTCTTCGTTTTCTAGACAATGATTTCTACGTTTGCGACTTCAAGGGCCATTGTGTGGCCGTTTTCCAGGACGATGGCACATTCCTCTATCGCATTGGCAATGAGAAAGTCACCTGCTTCCCCAATGGAATTGATATATCGAATGCTGGTGATGTACTCATCGGTGATTCACATGGCAATCGCTTCCATGTGGCCTGCTATTCGCGCGAGGGCGCCCTCCAATCGGAGTTTGAGTGTCCCCATGTTAAGGTTTGTTGTGTACCCACCTACACTAACAATAACAATTCAGACCAAACTAAACGAGAGTCTACATCGCAAATCTGAAATCTCAAAAGATACTCACTTGTAATTTACATGTAAGCTTTTTATTTTCCTCACTATCATTTCATTGTTTGAGACAGCCACAATTCCGGTATGAATTTCGTACACATTTTTGGGTACTCAATTCGTTTCGTATACTTTCATATTGCCGAACAATTATTCCATGCTAGTACCACAAATACTTATCAAACACACAACATATTTCCGTATCACTCCAGGCTATTTTGAGCAATTATTTCAACGAATATTTCAGCATGTAAGGTAGAAGTGGTGGTAATGGAAGTACATATTATATTCTTATTAGGTGCTTTGGTATTCATTGAAATAATGACACATAAATTATAATTTGTTATTTAAACTTATGGCATGCTATTAACCCGCGTCCGTTTATCAGTTAGTTGAAATGATTATCAAGTGGGACGGTGATTAATATGAAAATTATTCACAGGTTTCACGATGCTGCGGCCTGAAGATCACATCCGAGGGATATGTGGTCACTCTGGCCAAGAACAATCACCACGTTCTCGTGCTGAATACGCTCTATGTTCACTGATTGCAAATTAAAGCCCGCAACAATCGTCCGTCAGTCGACTTGATCAAATACAATTACAAATACTCTTCAGGAAAGATATACGGCTGTCGTCGTCACCTGATGCCCGGCCATACCCACAATGCTATCTGTCATATATTGGCCAGAAAGCAACAGAAGTACGAAAACAGGATGAACAACGCCAGCGCCAGCGCAAATGCCATCGCCAATGCCAATGTCAATGCTAACACCAACACAAGCGGCGGCCAAATCAGTCAGCAACATCAACAGCAGCAGCAGCAGCAGCAGCCGCCGCCACCACCGCCACCGCCGCCGCCGCTGCCGCTGCAGCCGCATTCGGTTATAGACCATCTACCAAATAGTCGCAATCCAATCGAAACCAACAGCTACATCTTTAACCACAATTACAACAGCATAAATTGCGACAAAAATAACGTCAATGTCACTGGCAATGTCAGCACCAACTCTAGCAATTGCCAACAATAAGGTGTATATAATCGATAATAAAAAATATATAACACAATATATATGTTCAAGTTGGAGAAATACAAGGACGTAAAAACAAAAAACAACACAATCTCGAAAACCAAAAAATCCTTTTAAATAATAGTGAAACAACAAAAAAGCGTGCAACAACGGCTAAAAATAACAAAATGAAAATGATACAACAAATACTATTTTTGATCTCTAATTAACAAAAAACAATTAGCGCTACTATTAAGATATAAAAACAAAAACAAAAACCAAGCATCAAACCAATCTAACAAACGAAAAACCAACAACAAATATTTTACTTAGTCTAAACGCAAAAACAAAAAAGAACGATAAACTAAAACAACAAAAAGGAAGATTCGATATTTCAAAATGTTTTTTAAAAACTTTTTTTAATCTGTTTTTCATTATACTTTTTGTCCTAAGATTTTGTTCTTGTTGAAATTGTCACATAATACACTATCACACACATACACACGCACACACGCGCACACAAACACACATACAAAGACACACACGCCCACACACCCAACACCACACGTGTAAACATACACCTACTATACATGTTACTTATTATCTATATAGACATATATATTGTTATATCGACCGATTAGCTTTTTTGTGCATATACCCTTCCAGAATCTTTTTCTATAAACCAAACGAAACAAAACACGCATATATACAATACATATATGTGTATATATATATATATATATACCTAAATATATAAATATATATATATATGTATATATAAAGTTCTACACATATGTATATCTAGCAAAATGTGCAACTTTTTGTGCACATCTTTTTTTTGCTAACAAGTAAATTTAAACGAAAAAGAGAGAGAGACGAGAATAGAAGAGAAGTGTAGAAAAAGGATTTAAACATTTGTTGAGGGCGCCATCAAAGGACGCGTACAGGCAATAATTATAGAGGATGGATGGTAGGATGGAGAGGAGAAGATGAAATCTAAGTAGTTTTATTTTGTGTTTCGTGTAAAACAAACTGAAACCAAACTATTAAAAAAACAAAACAAAAACCACAAGAAATTTAAACAAAACAAATTGAAATTGTTTAGGTTTTTCCTTACGCTGCTTATATAAGGTGATATCTATTTATATAAATATATATGAATATATGGAAAAAAAACTACAAAACTATATATATGCATATATATATATCTTAAACATATATGTGAAATCCTATGACTATATGACTTTGCCATATATATACAAAAAACCAGAAGAGAGAGAGAAAGCGAAAGAGAGAGAGTGGGCGGGAGTAGAAGTTAGCGATAAATAGAGAAAAACACAACACGGTACACCACAAGCAGAGGCAAATACGATGAATGGGGGGTTGAATGTGTAGGGGCAATATACATTTATCTATTGAAACACGTATAACTAACTAAATAGCAGGACCGGGGTCAGGCAGGCACGCGCCCTGAACCCATGAATAAACCCACACATTCTCTATAGGTTCTTGACGCTTATGCGTTCTGTCACTACAAAAGTAAACAAACTCAACATACAAATTAATCTGTAAGCTAACAAACCAAACAAACAAAAAAATCCACACGACACAGTGCGAATCCGCGCTTATGGCCAACAACTATAACATCAATTGCAATATAAAATCGAAACAGAAACAATACAAACAACAGACAAAACAGAATGTGAAAAGCGTGAAAAAACCTACAAGCAAACAAAACTTATTTGTTAAGTTCTTATATAAATTGTTAACAAAAAAAAACAAAAAACGATATTCCTTTTGCTTATATACAACAAACAAAAAACCATATATACAACTCATGTGAATGGCATCCACAGGTACACCACACCATACCACACACACACACACACACACAAAACACAAACTGAACCATATATACATATACATCTAGAGATCTATAGACCTAGAGATCTAGGGAAACATTTACGATGATATACTATGTATGGATACATGCAACATTTCTTTCCCGTTGTAATACAATATAAGGCTGGTTTACTCCCAAGACATTATTATTTTACAAAAAAAAATTAAATTAAAAACTAAAAAACAAAAGAAAAAAAGCACAGATATATATCTACCATATATCGTAAGTTTAATGTTATGATTTATTCATTTTGCGTTCTCTTATACGTATAAGTAAAATAGTTGTGAACTCTATTTGTGTTTTTTAGTTTTGTGTAACATTTTTATTACTAAAGCGTTAAAGCGTTGAAGCGTTGATGAAACGAAACAAGAAATGCAATTCAAAATGCAATTTATTTCAATGGAAGTTGAGCGAGAAAGCAAAGCGAAGCAAGCAACTTATTTTTTATAGGCTGTAACCACATTTATTATATACACACCACCATCCCCCAAAATCACCAAAAAAATCCACTCACTCAAAAAAAAAAAAAAAAAAAAACATCAAAAAAACTTTTACATATACATACAAACAACGAAACGAATCTATTTTTATTTTAAACACTTGTTCGTTTTGTCTTAACGTGGCTTTTATTCCGCGATTCCTTTTCTGAGTTTTAAACAGCAAAAAAAAACTTTCATTTTAATTGAAATTCCTACGAGAGTGGGAACATATGTTTTTAAATCTTGTCATTTTTTTATTCCTAAACTATAGTTTTAATCTGTATACAAACACACACATATACCGTAAACTATATAAATAATTTAAATGTTAAGTTGTTTTAAAAAACGAATACATTAATTATTTTAATTAAGTATCATGCGTACATAATTTTAAACGATTTGTGTTTTTAGTTTTTCTGTTGTTACGTGTGAGGCTACACATATAATTTTATACTTAATCAATAACTAGACGAACAATTTGTGAAACTATTCTTCTTATGTTAATCATTGAAATTATAAAACAATATCACAGAAGCTGTTGATGGATAGATGAAGACCCGGGTCTAAAGAGAGAGAGAGAGAGAAAGGGAAGGAGAGAAATCTTAGGAGGGAGGTTTAAAAAGAAAATGCAATTTTTTGTGAAACAATTTGGCTGTTGAAACCCTAATTTTTAATTTAAATATTTTTATGATTTTTCGTTTATTACATTAAGAACAAAATGTTATATAAACCAAGTACAATACAAACATAAAGTCGTTTTGTTGTTGTCATTTGAATTTAATTCCTTCTCTAATTACTCACTTGTTTCCCCACCCGAACTTCCCATTTGTTTCCCCTTCCTGTTGTATTCTCTAACTAGTATATCTGCAATTAACTTCAATTGCAAAGTATTAAGACGAAACCTTTTTTCGGAAACACTCAAATGCAATGCAAATTATGTACCAAAATTGTTGTTTTCTTTGCCGTTCTTAATTTTGATTTTATATAATACTAATTTTATTCAACAAAAGAAAACTCAAAAACTGTTATACAAAAACCAATTTACATTTGTTTCTAGTTTTTATGAAAAGCCTTCAAATGAAATTGTAATTCCACACGCTTTTATTTTATAAAACATCATAACTACAAAAATATCTATTTCTCAAGTTTGTTTTTCGTTTTATTTTCTCTCTTTGTTGAGAAACAAAACAGCACAGAACGGAAAATATCAAGCATTGTTTTAATGGAAATGTTAAATTTTACAGTTAATGCTTTTTTTATAATTTTTCCATACCAAACAAAAACAAAAAACCAACCTACAAATTTATTTCCTATGGCATAACAATTTGTGTGTAAAAATAAACAAAAAATGTGCTTAAGTTTAAATCAAATTTACAATTTAGTTGAGATTTTGCGACTTGACGACGGGGGAACCATTTATACCTATTATGTGTAAACTAAACTATAGAATTTCTAGCGAAAATATATTTATATTTGTAGTGCTTGTTGGGCATCAAGAGGGGAGGGGTATTTGGTGTAGGCGGGCGACGGGTGATGGTGACGTAGGTGTGTGAGAACTAGTCAAAGATTTTGTGGTGGGTTTTGGTAAGGGGAAGTAGACGACGAAATCGAAAATCCGTAACGAATTTTAAACCAAACGAAGCTCTTGTAACATAACGAAAACCTAACGAAACTCGTTAACGTATTGCTAAACTTACTGATACTTTGTAACGTAAAGTGTAGCTATTCGATACTCTTCTGTAACGTAAATTTAAACGATAACCATTATCTCTACGGAAATACATTACGTACTACATCACGGTAGAAGTCAAGTTTAATGAATGAAATCCGTAAACAATTATAAAATATGCCAAGATAAACTGCAGGAGAGGTTATCCTACCCTTCCCACACTATCCAAACCGAACACGGGACCCCTGGAAAAACACACGTACCACTCCTCAATCGCTTTTTTGCCTCTGGGTGCCCTACAACTCTAAACTTATTGAAGGACGAGTGAATAACTAAACTAAACTATGAAGAGATATGTTTTTAGTTGCTTTCTGTGTATATTCTGACAAAATGAAAGCTTTCCACCTTAACTTTTTACATCTTCCTTATCTATATATATACTGTCTACATATGCATACATTAAATCTTCTGTTTCGTATTCCTTTTAGTTTATCGTTTTTATTTTTCAATTTTACTTTGATGTACTCCAAAAGAAACTGCAAAACAATTTGTCTAAGCTTATTAGAAAATATTCAAATTTAGTCTTAATCCGTAACAGACACACACACACACATGTTTCTCAAAACACTTGATATACAGTTTAGCTATATTAATTCATACCTATTAAAATATACTTAAAAGTATGGAGTCAATAATATGGCAAAGAGAAGGAAATGAAACCTTTTATAAAGATGCTGCCAAAGATTTTTTATACAATCGAAAAGAAATTGTTTCGAGAAACCCAATTAAGAATTATTACCGTGTAAATTATTAACTATTGTCACCTCTATTATTATGATTATGTTAATTGTTATTATTATGATTAATTACCATTATTATTGTGAAGCGTATTAATATTGTTTTCTTTTTTTGTGTTTTTGTATAAGGTCGAAAATAAATGGAAAAGGATAAGGAATGAATGTCGAAAGCAAAAAACACGCCAAAAAACGAGAAATACTTTTTGAGAATTTTGCTCAGTAGAATTGCAAGTGACAAAGAAATTAAACCAATTGATACCAGCGCTAATGCTAGAACTTACTAAAACACTAACTAACGATTAACTATCAATGATAAACGATTATTGATTCGATGGGGGAGGGAGAAGAATTTCTTACAGAATTTGTTGAATAATTTGTTCCTCGATGCGACGCTTACGAAATGCAAAACAATTTTCTTGTTGGGAAGAGGAGAGTGCAGAGTGCAGATATAGGACATATAACACTATACATATACGAGATATACATATTGAATGTGAATATATATTTAGAGGGAGTTACTCTTGGATGGAGGCCCTTTGCTTCGATTGGGGTATCTCTCTTTGGGCTCAGGCAATCAGTCAGTCAAGGGTTTAGTTAGCTACTAACACATACACTTACACACACAGACATACACCATCAAAGGCCTCTACCAACACCCCACCATAACCCACCACCCCAAAAACAAGCCCTTTTTCTCAATTTTGTTTTGTTTCCCCGCTCCCATTAAAGCCTTGTCTTGTATCATATTTGCATTTAGTTAAATTTTTAAACAAAAGAATACAACAACAAAAAAACGCTTTATACATCAAATTATTTTAATATCAATGTATAAAAAAACCATACATCTAAATATATATATATATATACATACATATATATAAATATACAAGCAGACATATACAAAAAAAAAACAACAAATATATATTATGTATTTTAATTTATTTAAATGAAATGAAAGAAACCAAACAACATTTTTAAATGTATTAGCCATGAAAGGAAGCGTTGAAGCTCCAACTCTACTCTAAAAAAAAAAAGCAAGAAAAAAATACAAAAAAAGGAAAAAAGAGTAACAAGTAACGAAACTTATTTGGAGACAGTCCCCCACTAAAAAGGTGTCTGAATAATTAAGAAATCGGAAAACAAAACAAACAAATTTACTAAATCGATATATACACATGGCATTAGCGTACATTTACTTATATACATGCATACATATACTTACATATATGTAAAACAATAATTGATAGAAACCAACAACAAAAAGAAAAACAAAAATGCAGAAACAAGAAAAACCAACAGAAATACAATCTAGTGTACGTCAATTTTTTGATGATATTTTTCGCCTTATTATAGACAAAAAAAAAACAAAAACAAATTAAAACAACAGACGGAAACCCAGATTTAAAGTAATACTAGTTTAGATCAAAAAGTTGAACAAATTGGAAAACGAACAGAATGAACACAGTTTCAAGAATGATAAGTTAGGATGCATTTTGGGACTAAGTATTTGCAGACAGGTGGATAGGAAAGGACAGGAAGGAGACATTTTGATAAAGGGATGATAAAAAAAAAACCATTTAACGACAAGCAATCAATTACTGAACAAAGCTAAAGAATATATATTGTATACTTAGATCATTAATTACACATTAGGCGGTGCAAGCTGAAACAAAACAAAATAATAGGAAAAAATATGTAATCAAAAACCAGTTTACAGTACACACCCCCGATAAAACAACAAACATTATCAAAACTCAAAGCAAGCAAATCAATTAAAAAAACTAAACAAAACAACAACTATACTAAGGCCAGAACCCCAAGAAAAAAACTGAACAAGAAATTAGGCTAAACAACAAGAACATTTTAATATCGAAACACCGAAAGTGAGCAAAACCATTTGTCAAGTTAAAATTCGAAGAAAGGAAAAATACAAAAACACTAAGTAATAGAGCAAATAATGAACTAACGAAATTCAAATAATAACGAAAATATGTATGTATCTTCAAGGTTTAGTTCCCTTAATGAACAAAAGTATGAAATCAGCAATATACTCGTATGATTTGCCTTCAATGATAAATGAATAAAGTAAAGAAGTTCCTCAGGTCAACACCACATAGAAATATTCAATTTAAATAAATGAAAAATAATGTGTGTATTAAGTTCTTATTTTTAATTTGCCGTGTTTTAACAAATTTTGTGTTATAGTTTTAATCACGAAATGAAAAAAAAAAAATGAAATAATATTGATTATATTGAGAGTTGTGTTCAGCTTTTGTGAATTTTTGTGTGTATGTATGATCAAATATGATATTTATTTAGATGTATAGGTAAATCAATATAGGGAAACCAGGGATTAAAATGTAGTAATTAAAAAACTTACAAGTGTATCCCAATTTGTTCTACTACTTTGTATATTCTATGTTCTCTTTTTATGCTATGATGAAATATACAAGTATGAAGCAATTTTTGTTTGAAATAATCACACATGATTTTTTAAATGTATTTTCGATTTTATTTATATTCTTCTCCATTCATTCAGGTTTAATTTAGCTCAAAGTTGCATCGTTCGCAACAGTTTCTATTCACTTTATGCACTTAAAAATTTACCGATAAAAATACGCTTCTATCAACGCTTTTAACTTGATACCCAATCACCGCCCTAAAGTAAAGCAAAACATAAGATTGAAACCAAAATTGAGAGATAAACTTAAAAACTCCCTCGGAAGAGTTTTTGCATTCAAAATTTCAGTGAAACATATCAGTGAAAATTATTTACACCTACAAAAAAAAACGAATGAAAACAAAACCAAATTGAATGAAATCTTTTTTTGTTGAAACAGTGTTTACACTCTGTTAATATACATATGTAGTACTTATAGACCATATAGTCTTTGGTTTTCTCAATTTATTTTACATTTACGTATGGTTTTTTCTTCAATTGGTTGATTGATTGATTGTTGCTCACTTTTTGGTTTTGTCAGTGTGCGGGTGCTTGTGCAGGATTTTTTTGACATACATATATATGTATGTATATATGTGTTATAGAGGAAACCATACAGTAAACTAATAACTATAGTGCCATGATTCATGATAGAAACCAAAATAGATAAACTCCCGCAACAAAAATACGGGGGAACAATTTAGTGTCCTTTTTTGACAAACCAACAACAAATTGAATAAAACAAAAAGAAACCAAATATACTTATACATAAAGTACAGACATACAATATATACATATTTACTAGAATATAGCAATGCAAGGATCAGAAGTAGTAACAAAATATAGAAACAAAAATTTGCAATACAAAGTAAAAGAAAGCAAACAAAACAAAACTAAACACAAATAGAATACAAGTTTTTTCGTGCTTAGGCCAGATCGATCGATCGACGGGTATATACATACATACATACATACATACATACATACATACATACATACATATGTGTTATATGTAACGGGAGACGACAAAAGCATATGAAAACAGAAGCAATAAGAAAGCTTTTATTTTTCTAGAATTTTCATACAAGCAGAAAACAAAAATAAACAGAAACAGAAACTAAAGCAACAAACAAAACAAAACAAAAATGAGACACTTCCTAATTTCTCTCAGTGTATCACCAAAAGCTAAAGCAGAAAACATAAAAAATAACAAAGTACGTGCAAGTACGACTACATACAACTAGTAGCATATACAAACCTATATACATACATTCATACTATGAAAGATACAAACGTGTATAAAAAAGACACACACACATATATTATGATATACAAGAAATGTCTAAAACTATAGAGCAATAATTATATAGCAAGGATCCGCGAACAAACCATTATAAAAGAAATCAAGCAAACCCAAAACCAATGTTTTTGGGGCTTGTTCAGCAAATCCAGAATAAAACCAAATATAGAATCTTTTTATGTGTAAAACAAGAGCGTAGAAAATATTATTAAAAATACAACAAAATTTACACAACCAACAACCAAAAACAAAAACAAAAACAAAACAATTTATGCAAATAAATCGATACAAAATAAAAAAATTTTAAAAAATAATAGTATATATTTAATTTAAGATTTGACCAAAAACAAAAACAAATAGAAAACGTAAAGAATTGTGCGCGCCTTGGCAAATTTTTATATTTTAGTATGTATAATGGATACTAAAAGTGGATTTATGTATGTATGTACATAAGTGGGATAAACCCTGAAACAGAAACAGACAAAGAGGAGCACTCTTCCCAAAATGTTTGGCCATGCGAATGTCAAAGATCTGAAACGCCAATCGCTAAACAATTTGTCAAGTAACTAAAGCTACGACTTTTTTAACTGAGCGTACCAGAAACACGTACATAAATACACAAACACATACAAATATCGAAGGACATGGCAGGAGGACTCCTGTTTCGAGTATTTTCACATTATTCATAGACTACTACATAGAGGAAAAAGAAGAAAATAATCAACATTTCAAACACAAGAAGATACCAGACAGCGAGAGAGAGAGATAAGGAAGAACCGAGCAGATCAGAGATAAACCCAATAAGATAAATGAACAAATTCCCTGTGTTGTCAAAAGGCTTTAAATAAAAATAGGATACCCAAAAGAATACGATTTGTAATTTAGCATAAAACAACAACAAGAGAAAAAAAAACCAATAACAGATGTATTTTATAGACCGCAAATTACAGTTTTTGTGGTATCGCATCACGTCGGATGGGGCAGGAAAAAAAAACACAGTCAACCAAGACAGCAACAATATTTTTGGGCACCAAATATACAGTCAACTAATTGTATTACATTATTATAAATATACATAATATAAATACTATATTAATGATATGTGTGGTTATAATGGATGAGATTTACATATAGTACGTGTGTACGTGTGCGCAGGAGCGAAGGTTGCCAGAACAAAACCGATAACAAAACCAAACAAACATATTATAATTAGAGTGTTTTATGAATTATATACACCATATATACATAATATATATATACAGAAATACATATACATGTGTACTTTAGCCTAAACGATAAGATGTTGAATGAATTTTATGTGAGTTATTTTTGATGTTGTATAGTTAAAGAGAAAAACTCAAAAACAAACAAAAAAACAATTAACACACGAAAACAATCTCCCTGAAGCAGAAACAAAGAAAAAGAACAAATTGTTGGGCATTTTAATGAAACAAAACAAAAAACAAGTAAATTCAAAGTGCAATACAATAAAAAAAAAATCAATTAATAAAAGAATGGCACAAAAGACATTTTTCCGAATGGTATACAGATATACATATATATATGTGTATACCAAAAACTAACATATATGTGTATTTGTATATTCATATACATATGTATATGTATGTATATGTTTATGCCAACATCATCAACACTTAAATAATTTTTGAG
Source organism: Drosophila guanche (assembly GCF_900245975.1). Classification (NCBI taxonomy): domain Eukaryota; kingdom Metazoa; phylum Arthropoda; class Insecta; order Diptera; family Drosophilidae; genus Drosophila; species Drosophila guanche. The sequence goes on along the minus strand of NW_022995753.1, from coordinate 2,696,079 downwards.
TTAATTGTCTTTGAAAGAAACAAAAGAAAAACTAAAAAAAAGCTGCCTCAAACGAGATTAACACAAAGAATATTTAATTCGTATTGTTCAAGAAGTAAGATATAGATGTATATAAATTTACTTGAACAAAAATCAGTTTGACATATTACAAATAACACCAAAAATAATTGTTTATCAAAATTTACATACGATTTATTATTTTTTTTTTTTTTTGGGCAGCATTTAGTTAATAGCACAAGGGTTAAGGCGAGAAGAACATCTTAAATATGTTCAAATGTATGTAAATGTTCCTGTAGAACCAAACTAACTGTTCTTATATTTACACTTAACCCTTGTGTGTGTGTGTGTGTGTGTGTCTGTGTGGAACTTTTCGTTCATTTGATGCTTAGCTCAGATAGATGTGTTAGATTAAAACTTTATACATACATTAGAAATGATTCAAAATGAAAACAAAAAAAAACTATTTACATATAAATATGTGTAATAACTACAGAACTACAGAAACCAACTTATACCATTTTTGCTGACTGTACTCCTTAGGCTTTTTACACCTTTTACCATTTTACTCGAAAAGGCAGACTATTTAAATGAAGCGATAAGTAAACTTTTGCATGCCTCCACACCCCACTCAACTCTTAGGCCTACATTCATGTATACATCGATGTATGTACACATGTATGTATGTATGTGTGTATTATGTGCGAAAAGTTATTCAGGCGGAACCCTACTATATACGAGCATGCCTTGAACACAGACGAATCGAATCCAGGCGAGCCGAGAAACCGAAACTAGTTTCCACTTTTGCTGCCTTCCTCGAGAGCAGATCAGGTCAATTTTCTTGGTCTTTTTGTCCAATCCACTCCATTTATATTTATATGCTTAGACTTGAATAGGAACAAGTTTTTGCAGCCCCCAAAGGTCCCCACTCACTCCCCCTGTTCCCCGCCTGTGATAGTGTTAAAATCAACAAATATTATTTGTTTTTGATCATTTTTGATTGATTTTTGGAAAATGTACTCATGCCTAATTTTATGTGTGTGCGTGTACAGATTTTTGTTGTTGCTTTTGGCATGCTTTATATGTGGAAAATTTATTTATAAAAATATACCAAACTAATAGGGATATTATACAAATTTTAAAGATGTAATGAAAAAATATATACAAAATTTACTTATTGAGCAAAACGATAGAAGATAGCAAGAAACATATCTTTCTGTTGATTTAAATGAATTGCGAAATGATTAAAAATGCGCCACAGTCCGGTCCGGATTTAATCGCTTTCTTTACAAATGTTAGAAACAAGGGAGGAAACAATTGGTTGAAGACCAAAATTAATTAGAATATTTTTTAACTCGAATGATTTTAAGGCGAAAACCGCAAAAAAAAAAACGAATACACACACACGTGCATACAGTGAGCAAAACTTTTGAACCAATTATACAATAAAGAAAAAATTAAGCACAAGTGACAAAAAAGAAAGAATAGCATTCTAAACGGTAACTGTACCTTTGAACCCAAAACTCAAACTCAAACTCAAATGGAAAGTTTTCTTTTACTTTTCCAGCAATCTTAATCGAATTTCAATCGATATCGATTATCCTCTAGTTTCCCCAATGGAGCCGCCTCAACCCAAA
>NW_022995753.1:2619144-2693877 GCF_900245975.1 Drosophila guanche | reverse complement strand
AACCCCAAACCCCCCCCCCCCCCCCCATTGTAGAGCTGACAATATTTTATTGAATATTGCGTATGTGAAAATTACTCGTATTTCAATTAAATTTTAGCATTGAGCAATCCCCTAGAGAAATCCTAATTTTGTAATTTTTTTGCAAAAATGGTTTCACTTAACAATTACATATATGTATATCTACACACCATTTAAAGGCGTAAAAGTCTCTACAGAACTTTGTTTATATATGGCAAAAGACCCCTCGACCCCAAAACAAAAGTAAAACGAACAATATTTTGGTCCGAATTTTTTCAGGCAGCAAAACAAAAACCATTGAGAAATGAATTGTATTATCAAGAAACGATGAAAATATATATATACATATAGAGTGCGTGTAATAACTAGAATCACATAATTCCATCCACTTTTGATATTTTAAGAAATGATAAAAACAAAAAAAAAACAAAAGAAAACGAATAAAAAACCTATTTATTAACTTAACGAACCATCTTAAGTGTTTAAATGTTGTCTTATAAATGTAATATTAAATTATATATATATACATATATGAAAAATATATTATACACATAGTATGTACATATATCTACAATGTATGGGTATATGCATATACATACATATACTTAAGAGGGGGGTCATTCCTACAAAACAAACACAATAAATACGAAATACGAAGTAAAGGAAAAGATATAGATTCAGAACAGGAGCGCAGTGTAGGTGTTGGGAAAGAAATGTATAATAAATGATTTATTTCGTTGTGCTTTTTACACGAAAATGTTGAGAAATCGTTTTCAAAGGGTTCAATCGAGTTTTCTTATGCCTGGTACAAAAGTTTCTATACACGAGTAGAGCTGTGCTTTGGGGCAGGTCCAACCTCCTAGGCCTACTATTCTACTCCTCTCCACCAACAAAAAAATAAAAAATGTAAAAGCACACACAGACAGAAAGACAACACCAACACACACATCTGAAGTATCGGGTATGGATGTAGAACTCTGTCGATGCTTGGACACTCACAAGATATTTATATATACGTATATACATACATATACCATATATATAATGGCACCATACAAAATGTATAAGAATCTATCTTGTCTTATTGTACGAGTAGCAAACAGTTATTGATATTTACACATCATACAAAAAATTGATTTAAAAAAAACTATATACATACATAAATAAAAATGTAAGAGTGCTTTAAATTATATTCAGAAATATATATACATATATACACTTACAATATATTTACGAAATAAACAAGAAGCCGAAATCAGTTAAGAACCTTTTTCTATAGAATGTTATGTCTTCCCTTTGAATCAATTACAAAAACCCAAAAGCAAAACAAAAGCAAACTCAAAAAAACTATAGAAAAATGATTAAAGCCGCTTTCTATACCAAATGACCAAAAAACATTGATTGGAGAACAACTTAAGTGAGAGAACAAATCAAATGCTTGAAACTGAGAAAAAAACAAAAATATTTGTAGTTAACTTTTAGCACTGCAGCAGACAAAAAAAAAACAAAACAAAAAAAAAACAGCAAAAAGACCCATTGACAAACTACAATAAGAACAGAAAGTTGCACTACAGAAAGTTCTCCTTTCGACCGACAGCTCCACACAGAAGACAAAATAGCAGAATAGTACACACAGAACAACCTGTTTCAGCCATCCAAAAATTTACCTAATGCTTCGAACTATGTAAACTAGTATCTAACTAAACACTAAACACTAAAAATACAATACAAAAAATACCTACGTATGTTTATGGATGGACCTTATGTATACTATTGTTTGCAGCGAATTCAACTCGACTCAAATCATGACCTATAGGCATTGAAAGCTAAGACATAACATATACTCCTACTACTATTGTTCCATCATCTGTTGATCGATTGATTTATGATCCATGATTTACTCAAGCTAAATTGTGTACAGCCATATCTGTACTAAATACATACATACATACATACATACATACATACATACATAAAACATATATCTTTATAACTAATGACGTAAACAATTCCACAAATATGTACATGATATATACATACATACAAATGGTACATATATATGTGTGTAAAAACAAGAGTGGAAAACGGAGCAGAAAGGAAAAAAATTCGCAGACTACTCAGTGCAACAGATAAGACTAGAAATTGATTACCTGAACCTTGAGAACAAAAGCTTGAGTTTTCTTTTAATTTACACAAAGACAAAAACAAAATATGAAACTAAAAGAAACAAGAACGAAGAAGGAAACCTAAAATTATTATACATAACCAAGCACGTGCAATAAAAGAGGCGATTTAAAGGAAAAATAAACACATATGTTTTTTGCCTTGAAAAAGAAACCATAAATCCGAGCAACAAATTGAATCAGTCAACAGAAAGATATTACTAGCCATGTATGTACATCCAAACAAACATACAAATAAAATGAGCACAAAAACTTCCATGGAAATGCATATACACATATATTTTTGTTATGGAGGGAATGCTGCAAGAATTGAGTGAAACCGAATAAGCTTCTAGAGCTCATTTTGTCCGATATTCGATGATACACACACCCACAATCTTAATCACATTTCTCCAGCGGCTTTTTATGGAACTAGGTCCTTCTAATTTCTTACCCTCCAATCTTCGTTAAATGGTTGTGAAATAATAAAACAAATAAACAACAATTTAGACCACTTCCAATCACATTATTTAGTGTCTCTTTCTCCCTGTGTAATGATCCATCAATCATTATCACATTTGTCGCAAACTCAATGCGAACTCAAGCCGTAAAATAATTGCTATTCAAAATTCCATTCGTGTGCCCTCCTTCAATGTTTTTTATATTGATCAACAATACACACAGCTAATCAAATTATCATAAATAAGTACATACATTTATTAATATGTGCAAATACGAGTATATGACGACTACGATTATACATATATTTACAACACAAACCGTAACAACAGTAGCCGGAGAAAAATTGAATGGTAATTTTAAAAAATGTAAGATGTGGGAGTATGATGCAACTCGAGTCTGTCTTAGATCTTTGCTCATTGGGTTCTTAGTAAATAAGCGTAGCAGCCAGAAACAAATTGAAACAAGAAGTTTAACATAATATATATAGCTGATTGTGTGTATTTACATATTAAAGTTTACAACAAGCAACAAAAAAAACAAACAAAAACAACAACCAACTCGCTGAAAAAGCACGACAGCGAGAAGTTATGTCCTGTAGAATTTTTGAAAGCGTTTTCGTATTTAAACCAAACCACAAACTATGGCCTAAACATACAATTAAAACAACATTTACTATAATATTGTACATACATATGTACATACATATGAAACATATTAAAATGTATGTCTAAAACAAGCAACCAACAACAACAATTACAAGTGTCTGTATTTTTGTTTTCAAAAACCATTGCAATCAGGTACTGAAATCAAAATTTATGTGAAGCATAATCTTACAAAAAATTGTGTCAGCGGAAAATAAAAATGAAAGCATGTTTGAAAGTTCACTTATCAAACAAATCAAAGCAAAAGTTGATGTATTGATAAAATGGAATGACGTTGGGGAGGGTAATTTTTTTGAGCGGTTTTTTCTGGAGCCAACCCAAAAAAATTGGTCCTACCGATTGTCTATGGTGAATCCATTGATCCAATTCTTGGGAGAAAAACATATACACACACATACACTCACACAAATATATATATATAGTATATGAAGGTGTATACACACACATATACATAAGGATATATATTCCAGTATAGCTGTAACTATTACGCTAAGTAGGAGCGAAACGAAATGCGGATATCAGTGCGGAAGTCGGTTAGGAATGAAAATGATTAATCGAATGGTAATATATATATATATATATAAAAATTGTCCAGACGTTCAACGAAACCAAATGCAATATTTAATTATACAAAACAAGAAAAAACTAACATACATAAATATATACATACATTTTACAATTTATTTATATACATATTATATGTATGTGCCCCATAATTTATCGCCTTCTACTGAATTGTTTGTTAAACATTTTTTGAGACATTTTCTTTACCAAAAATGAAGGAAACCAAAACCAAGCTCATACAGAAAAAAAGTTACGCCAAAAGAAAAAAACAACAAACCAACAAAAAAAAAAAAACAATTTATATACATTTATCAAAGAATAAAAAATTAACAAAAAAATCGATATATACAACAAACAAAAAAACATAACATTTAGTGATTAGCTTAAGCAAAGACCAAAATAATAAATAGTTTTTCGAGAATAATAATAATGAAAAGGAAAGGAGATGGAGACGGAGACGACGAGAACATCAAACACTAAAACTAAAGTAAACTATACAACAACAAAATAGCCTTACCAATGACACCAACAAACAAAAACCAACAAACCAAAAAATTTGAACAAATTTTGAATTAAACAATGAAAAGTTTGATATTATTTTGTTATTTCTTTTTCGTTGTTTTCAATGTTCAAATATGAGATGAATAGTAAAAAAAAAAATGAATATGAAAATGAAATCAGCAACGAGTTACGGGAATATTTTTACAAAAACCAAAACTTAACTAAAAAACTAAAAAATGCATAACGCTTCCGACAATAAGCTTTGGCCACACTAACCTTATAATATTATTGAAATGCCGGAGAAGAATTTAATTAAAAATGTAAAAGGATTGGGTAATGCAAGAATTTTCAGCGTTAACAATAACGGAATAACAACAAATTTAAAGAGGAGAATAAATATTTGCCCAATTTAATCTATGTATGCATGTATGTACTTACAGATGTATAGAAAGACACACGTATTTAGTATATATGTATGTATACCCATGTACTTATGTAGTAGCCTGGTTCTACTGTATATTTTTAAACGGAGTTGTATTGCAGAATCAGCAAAGCAAATGTATTTTCATGACACGCATTTGAAGCGAACATATCAAAGCCGATGAATACCGAAAAAAAAAAAACGTTACGAAAATAATATAGAAATTACCGAATTCGATGTTAGCCGTAAAAACAATACCACAAAGACAATTGACAAAAGAGTTGAATGTTTAGCTTTTAAAATCCTAATACGAAAGTAATTACATGCATACAAGAAGTGTGTGTACAAAAATTGTGTCATTTGAAAGATATGTATAAGCGGAACACGGATATTCTTAATCTGTTTCATCATTTATAATTGAAACAATATTTACAAGCGCATTTAGATCGCTGAATGTCAACAAAATATGCAATTAAAGAAAACACACACAAAAAAATACCAAACAAAAAACACACACACACACACACACACACACACTCGAAACTGAAACTAAATTAAGCATGAATATTTTTTGCTGTGTCTTAGTCCATGTGTCGTAACGAATTTATTGAACTAAATATTATATATTTTAAAAATGAAATAAATAAAAGCCAAAAAAAAAAAACTTCTCTCAAGTTTTTGTTTCAAAATGAATGAAAAGCAGGCAAATCGAACAAGAAGCACAAATTAGAAAAAAAAAACAAAAATAATAATACAAGAGAATGCCTTTTATTGTATTTAATTTTCTTCTTCTATTACAAAAAATCGAGTATTAATCATATTCAACACGCTGAATTCATTTGAGAAACCTTTTTTAAACAAAAAATGCGCCTAAAAACATCTGTGACTAATAAAAACAAAACAAACACTTTGATGAAATAAAAAAAAATTAAAAATTCCAAGAAAAATGGGAAACCAAAAATGATAAAACTCCAATATTTACCAAACAAACAAAAAATATATATAAGAGTTTTGTGTGTATGGTACATGTAATTGTTGGCTACAGACACACACACAAATAAGTCAAACTCTTTACATAGCTAAAGTTTAACTAATTATTGATAAAGGTACATACATTATACATATGTACAGGTGACACCCAAACACATTCAGACACACAGAAAAATGCTAACCTAGTTGTATTTGTATGTGAGCATAATACACTTGAGTAGACAACAATTTATACATTAGAATTTATGTAACAAGCTACTTTTACTTATACAATACATATGTACATCCGTATATACACATACAATATAGATTACGATATATATATACATATATACAAAAAAATATGTATACCCATTGATGGATATTTAAAACCAGAACACAGCAATTTACTTAAATAACAAAAAAAGAAAAGCCCAAAAAAAAAAACTACCAAGTAAATGTTTCTTTCAAAACTAAAAGAAAACCAAGTCAAATATTTGGGAATAGTAAGAAAAACAATTATGAAAAATCAAGGAAAATGAATGCAATGAGTTATGCAAAGAATAAGAAAAACCCATGAAATACATATATACACTTATTTCAAATATATAACAAGAAAAGAAAAAAAAGGATTTATATATATACATATATGCATACACATATACATACATACATACCACTAAATAGTTTAAATGTTTATTTATTGTATTTGAACAAGATGAACGATATTGAAACCAAATTTAAATAAAAATATTACATTTAAAACAATCTAAAAAAACCAAAACAATGGCATCTACTTTCTTATTTAGTTTTGAGGGTCGCCCTGCTTGGGTGTCCCAAACTCAAGTCTTGATCATCCTTATCTACTTTGAAGTTCAATTCCTCTACGATTTCTTACGGGATTTACTATCAACTCCACTAAGGACAACCCTTCTGTTTGCACTGCATTCATTTATTGATACTTTTAATTTGCGAAAACTTAGTGAATCATTGTATCGATGCAGGTATCGATGTTGGCATTGATCTCGGCAAAACCGAAAAGAGCGTTCTCTGTGGCGGACGAGGTACAGCTGGTGGCATCGGTGGCGACGGCGGGTACCGTGCGACGTAGAGCTATCAAATGGCGTATCGATCTCTGGGCATTCACGGCATAGATGCAACCATTGATGTACAGACGGGTCCTGCACATTTTCCTAAGCCAACTGAGCGTGGTTTTGCGGCATGACTGCACCTGGCGGATCAGGGAGTAGCCATCGAAGGTTAGCTGCACAACGGCACGCTTTGTGTCGAGTATCAAGTTAACAGAGGTGACGGTGGCATCGCGTCCACAGTTTAGAAAGCCCAATGTTGCCGACTCCAGGGTGGTGGCCACATGGACAGCCTCATTGGACACACACGCCTCGCTGTCCACAGCCCGGTTTTTGATGTCGGTAGCCGCCTGCTCCAGCTTCTTGAACGGAGACAGGAAGATCTGCAGCAGTTGATGCTCCACCATCTTGACAATGCCCCCGGCCAAGTATTCGGCCTCTGAGATGGCGGCATGCACCATTTTGTCGACCAAACCAAACTGATCGATCTCCACATCTTCGCTCAAATCGAGTTCCTTGGCAAAGTCAATGGCAAAGTCCATGGCAAAGTCCATATCAATATCCATGTCTGTGTCCATGCCGACATCTATGTCCGCTTCCACATCGTGGAACCTCTCCTCAAGGTTTATGGCCGAGACCTGTCCAAACAGTGAGAAAGAAATTTCAGTACATGAATCCGAATATAAATCTGAAACTAAGACCGCTTAAAATTACTAAAACTTATCATACGAGTCTTTGGGTCAGCATGGTTTTCATGTACTTACAGCAGCAGCCAGGGCAAGGGCCAGCACCAGAATAATCCTCTTCATGGTTGATTGGACTTTGTTGGATTCGCGCTGTTTGGTTCTACTTTATATATGGTCAGTAATAGTCCCAGAACGGATTTCTCCCCTTGGCCAGATAGTAGGCATATCAATTGCTCCAGGTTAATTAAAATATTCAAGAGTGTATTTTTTATCAGTCAAATGTTGGCGGGGCAACTCAACCAATTTAAATATTTCCCCTTATTTCGCAGTCGCTTTTGTCTTTGTTTTTGCCTCATTTGTTTACTTTAATTTGCACGCGTCCCGGTCTAGACCCACTTCTTTTTGTGGGTCCAATTTCCCCCGATTGCTCAGAGAAATACTGCGGGAAAGAGAGCGTGATGTGTGTGTTTGATAAGATGTCAAATAGTATTTTCGCTTGGCTTTAAGGCGATAGGAACATCTATTAATGGATTTGCCACTTCAAATCGCTATAATCTGCAAAATCTTAATAACGCAGTAATTATGTAAGATATTGTCATTTAATTTATGGTCCTCGATTAAAAGTCAGCGAAACGTGGAAATTCAATCAATCCAGACATCAGACACATACTTTCATGTGATTAAATCCATATGTATTCGGGCTCTCAATATGGGGGCATTATATTAGCGATGATTGTACTCAATTTGATGCATCAGAGTGGCAATTATGAATGGGTTCATAGTTCTGTTTGGTTTTTAATAAATTATTATTACAAATATCCTTTTTGGGAGCTCAATTTTGACTATGAGAGACTTGAATGTAAACTAGGAATTACCTTTCTAAAGTGTCAGTGGTGAGCTTCGATAATTAAACGCATTACAACTTGATCGATTTCAATGAGATTACGGATCCATTTTGTGACCTGCACTTTTTTGTTAGACAATTTGATTCCTTATCGTCATATGTTGTGGTTATTTTAGGGATTTATAAAGTTTTGCTAATCAAAATCGAAATGCGCGAACGACACAACGACTCGATCTGAGTCGATCCGATTCGAATGTAAAGTTCAATCTAGCTTTTGATTGATTTACAACCGCAGCCAATCCGAATCCCATTTATTGTGGGGACAATTAAGATTAGGGCTCAGACTGCAAATCTTTCTGGTTTTCGGGGGTATAAATATCGGGTGACAATGCACAGAAGCCACAATCCGAGGAAACGCAAGGAGCAGCAGTAATCATGAAGTCTATCGTAGCCGTCGTTCTGGCATTGTGCGTGGCCAGCGCCTTTGCCCAGCCTTTGGCCATTCCCAGCCAGTTGGACGCTCAAGTTCGAAGCGTTGTGGACGAGATAACCGAGATTGGGAAGAATACCGGCGAGGCCCTGGTGCACCAGTACGAGGAGATTGTTTTGGAGCCACAGCACGAGCTGGAGGAGGCCGTCGAGCAGGTGGAGGCCCGTCGCACAGAGAGTCCCGAGTGCGTTGCGGCCGAGGATGAGCAGATTGCCCGCATCCTAGACGTGGCCCATGAGGAGCTTCACAGCTGCGGTGTTGTCGCTGCCCACACGTCCGCCGAGATTGCTACCGACGTGAGCGCAGCCACCCAGCAGCTCACATTCGGCGGCTACAACCTGGTACGCACCTACAACAAGTGCAACAGCTACAACAGCAACATCCTCAAGCAGTCCTGCATGGCCAAGTTCTACGTTCAGGCCTCCATCTTTCTGATCAGTGCCAATTCCTCCATCAAAACAATCAAGAAGTCGACCAACGAGCGCATCCCCGCCGTCTTTGCCGAGAGTAGTGTTTGCACCCATGACGCCTCCGCTCAGGCCGTCCTTGGCCTCGAGGAGGTCAATCGTCATATCGATGCCTGCGCCTCGCGTCGTTAGCGTTGATTGTGGAAAACAAATGAAATAAATGCTGGACTATCTATTTGCGGAGTGCTCTTTAATTTTCGAAGCCCTTGCGGTTCCTAACTGGATCCTTCTCCGTTCACCCTCTAGAAGTTTTCTTCCTCGCAATATGTAGATCTAAAGTCAATCGCTGATTTGTGGTTTGAGCTGCCAGCTGAGGTATGAGTTGCACGGTTTAAAGTCATTAAAGTTGAATGGAAACTAATTATAATTCTCAGTTGTCTGGCCCCCCTGACAGGCATCAAAGTGGAGTTGCCAGCGCTGCGGGCGCGGTTAGAGCCTTAGATTTATTATTTATAAAAGTTAAGTTCTGTCGGTGATGGTGATGGAAAATGTCTAATCAAAGATACACATACATTATTTATATGGCCGACAAGCGGATTAATTTGTCTATCTTTGTGTCTCAGTGTGCGTGGCATGTTGGCGGCTAACCTTGGAACGATTTGCTTTTAATTACACACCACTGACATTTGATAATTATTGGACTATGACTATGACTATGACTATGACTATGATTTCGAGTGGCCATTCGAGCGAGTCAATACCCATTCTATACACTCGCACTCTTACTTCCCTCTGGCTCACTCTCTCCTTGTCGCAGTGCGTGTTTTTTTCTGATGTCTATTCAAGTTTTCATTGAACTTAAAACGTTCGCGCACTAGAAACCTCGCGACGAGACCAGCTCCAACTAAGGCCCCACCAACTGCAACCATTGACTCTCTGCACAGCAATCCGATCTGTGGTCGTGCTTGTCAACGTTCTTGACGAGCACTCAAAATCAAGTTGTCATTTTCCAATACATTCCTTAGGCAATTAAAATATGCTCTTATTGTTACATAATCAAATGCTGTTTGTTTCTCGTTATTAGTTTAACCGAACACGAGTATTTGAGTCCAAGCAGTTTATGGCCTTATCACAAAAGAATAAACGTTAAAGTATACTCAACCTGTCATATGCACTCTTAAGTTGCAACGACAAAAAAAAAAAAAAACAATAAAAGTGAAAATAAACAACTTTAAGAGCGTTTTCCGTCGCGCTACTTTTGTCGGGCAAATGCGCTGCGCGATTTCTTAGCGTTTCAAGGGCGATTTTAGTCGTGTTGTCGGCACGCACTTGCGTTTCTGTGTTGGTTGCAAATTGCAGTCGCCATCGCCTGCACTAGCTGTGTGCCAGTGTGTGTTAGCCACTTATTGCCAATGCCAAAGCTGATCAGCTGCCAGACACTAAAACATTTCCATTTGCATGATAATTTCCATTTCAATTTGAATTTCCATTTGGCTTTTCATGCGCCGACCTTCGTCTTCAAAGTTCAAGCAACAAGTTCAAGTGACGTCAGTGAGCCAAGAACAAGCCAAAGGAGGGGGAGGGAGGTCCAGCTAAGTCTGTGGGCTAATTTATTATGATTCTTTTTCTGTACAGAGAGCGAAAAAAGCACGAAGCCCATAAGAATACAGAACGAGAACCAGTTATGGCTATAAACAGAAAACCCCAAAGAACTCGCGAGACTCGCGAGATCGGAGATCGGAGAGACCTGGGCCGGCCGACTATCCAATAGTCGAAGCCGGTAGCGAAGTCGCGCTCTGTCTGTCAGTCTCGAGCCGAGCATCTGACGTGCTGGTTCATTCAAGTCCATAAAGTATTCACATATTTTCTTAGATCAAGCGCGACCCTAGAAACAGTTTCATCCTACAAGATTTGTTTTTTTTTTTTGTTTGTAGCCCCTCTTTTTTTTCCTGTTTGAGTTTCGCGAGTTTATCAAGAGAAGAAATGACAATTTATGGACTTTTAGTGCAAATCATAATCGTTTGTAATTAGCTGGCAGAAAGAGCATCTACATAGGTGCAACCCGCTGAAATGGCACCGCCCCAAGAGCAGCCAGAGGATGATTTTTCCACCAAGGTGAGTCAGCGACGGCCGACTGCTAGTCTCAGTGTTAAATAGCGAATATGTGCAGCCCTGAGGGACCAACTAGGATGGGAGTTGTTTGGTTTCAGGCTAGTTTTTAAAAGCTACATCGAACCATTTCATGATTGATTTGGCCCATAGCTTGCCACAGATATGATTCATTAGCAATTACATTTTGCTTACAAAAAAATGGCATATTTAATGTGGCGGACCATAAGCCTTTTAAGCCATGACGTGACACATCACAAGATACTGGAGATGGGTATATATTTATATATAAATGTAATTGAATACAATGGAATCAAGATTTAATTTCCACGAACTGCATTCCGTTACATTCCGCCACTTCCATTACAATTTCTTGCTACTCGTTCCCATTCCTCGAGATTCGACACTCTTTTCTACTGGTTCAATATTTAGCGCAAACTTGCGAATCAAAACATGCAGAGAATTGAAACAGCAAACCACAAAAAGTGTGGCAGATGAAAAAATCAGTGTTAAAAACTAAATGAAGTTAGCATTGATTCGTTCGCTCTGCTTATTAGATGCTGGGCTACGGTCAAGGCTGTGGCCAGACCATAGACAACATATTTCAGCTTGAAAACAAAGGCAGACGAACGGGGTCTTGAGCACAAAAGACCACAAAATAAATCAGAAATCAAAGACATAATGCGGAAGCAGAGAAAAAACCAGTTGCCGGAAGGGTTTCTTTTCTTGTTTGGATTGGAAAACAGCACTCGATATTCGTTTGCTGACTGAACGTATCTCGCTCCCTACCATAATTATACGTATGTAAATACATAGGTATATGTATCAGCTGGAGATCGCTGTGTAATTGAACTGTGAATGCATTTTGGGCAGTCAAATGTTAGTCTAGGTGAGTGGAGCCCCTCCCCCCCACCACTCACCAGCTGTGTGTGTGGAGCTGAACTGAACTTTAAATTAAACATCTTTGGCCAACTAATTGGACAATCTAGAATAATATTTTTGGTTGCTTCCTCTGGTTAAGTTCGTTTATTTCGTTGGGGTTTAATTGGGGTCTTTGCATAATTGATTGTCGAGCGATTGTCTCAGATCTTTGGGGTACCTTTTCCTTGTCTTTGTCTGAAATCGCCCAAAATTTGGTCCACACCTGGCATTGGATGTGGCAATCTCTGGCCAGCAGTTAATACTGCTAACTGCGGCCCAAAACGGTTTTGACCAGAGCTGAAACTATGCCGCATATTAAATTATGCGCCTAAGGTGCCCGGCCTGGGCATGCCTCTGGCATAAATACTTAAAACAATTGGCTTTTGGCTGGGTCTTGTTTGCCACAAGCTACATGGACAGGCCAAGCGCGGTTGCCTCTTAAATTTATAGACCAGAGATACGAGTGCTCGTACTCGAACTCGTACTTATTGGCTTGGATACGTTTACCAGTGGCTAAAGAATATCATGACAAAGCTCCATCGACTTGCTCTCACTATCGTACGGAGTATCTGTACCTTTTGCGCTCTAGTATCTTAATTATTACTGTGCCCGGCGTTGCGGAACAATGAACGATGACTATGGGGAATGGGAATGGGAATGGCTGTATGAAAAATCGCGACTCAGAATTAAGCAGAAGCCGTCAAGCTTTAAGAACCAGAAGCTAAGAAACGTATCTAACAGTCAAAACTTCCGCATACTCTTTGCACCCAGACTGAATTTTAAATCATTGAACAGAAAACAATAAACAATAAACCATAAACAATACAAATATGCCCGCTCATCAGGCCAAACACATTTCATAATAAATATCGAAATGATTGTACAAAAGGAAGCCAAGCGCTAAAAGCTCTTAGCGCTCAGTTTGGTGCTCCACGGATCTACGCAGATCGTGACGTGTTTTTCCCCCACATAAAAAAACAGCAGCAACAACAACAACAAGTTGTGTGGTTTTTACAGGGAACGGGAGTGGGAGTGGGGGGTTGGAGTTGTTGGTCGGTCAGTCACATTGAATGCCATTGGCGGAGGTCAAGTTCAGGGAACACCAGCGCTTGATGTTTGTCTCTGCACCTGCTGTGCTCATACTTTATGCTGATAACGATGCGATGAGGTACGTTGGGGTCTAGCCTCGTCTCGTCTCTTATGTTTTACGATGTCTCGAGTCTCGAGTCTCGTGTCTCGGGTCTCGGGTCTCGCACTTGGAGTTGGAGGTGTCAAATGGTTTTGACTAAGTATTCAAATAATTACTGCCAAATTTGTTTGCTTCAGAGCGGATGTAGATTTTAGATTTATGTCTCTAACTCAAAGAAATTCCACAAAGAATGATACAACTATTCGAAACTATTTCTGTTTTATGTTCCATTGTATTTACTTCTGCATGTTTGTGAGTTGCTCTTTTTTTAAGTAGATCTACCATTTCTTGTGATTTGTAATTTGTTTTGTTTCTTCTCGCTTTGCTGGCTGCAAGGTCAGGCATAAAAAGAGAAGTGAAATACATTTACTTGATTTATGATAATTAGCTGCGCTGTGTGATTTGCTCTGCCTAATTGCAGATACCTTCGATAATTGGATTCCTAAACCTGGACTGACTGGCAGCTCGAAATGGACCCTTCCCCCCCGAACCACCTTTTGGACAAAAGTGCTGACCCAGAGAGAGGCCAAGGCTGAAGAGAGCTGATGAAATGATGAGAATTATAGATAGAGTATCACCGTTTGTCATAGGTTTACAGTTAAGTTAGAGCCCAAAATCGATGAAATAAATCAAGATTTCTTTTCTACAAAATATCTACATACTAAATACATAACACTGTGGCGACACCGGACGACGAACATACCAAACATTCCGCGCATTCCCAAGGTGTTGCATACGTTTTGGCTGAGAACAAAATAAAATTGAAATACTGTTGGATTTATTGTGTTATCTAAAGACTGCCACATGATCAACGTCTCAAGGATAAATGTGTCAATGTCCTACAGATAACCCCCCGAAAAAAACCGAACAATCTATCGATAGAAACACTATTTGCAACTCTGATCACTTGTCGATGGCTGAGAGAGAACAAAGTAGGCGGTGAACAAAATGTCTGGCAATGACATTTCATGCTGTAATGTGTCCATAATCCAAAACCATAAAGGGTTTGCTAACGAGTTCCTGCAACGGTTGGGAAAGAAGGAAGTCAAGTGGCAGATGCCAAGTGAATGCTAAAGCTGGTGCGCACATCAAGAATTGGAAGCGGTCCTCGAGGAACTCTTCCCAGAGGCAGAAGAAATGTATTCGGCGGTGAAGCCCTTGTCAAAATATCTGCAATTTAAATCGATTCGCATCTACGATGCCGTCTTCACAATTCACTCCAAGTGCACGTTTGTCATGTTGATAACCTGCTCGCTGCTGCTGTCGGCTCGTCAGTACTTCGGGGATCCCATTCAGTGTCTCAGCGAGGAGAAAAACATCGAGTACGTGCGATCCTACTGCTGGACCATGGGCACCTACATCCTCAAGCTGCCAAATGCAACGGGCAGCCATGGACAACAGCAGGTGCGTCCCAGCAATGCGAGCGCCCAGTGGCGTGCCAAGCATTCCAAATCTCGCTCCCTCTTGCGCTCCTTGGTGGACCACGACGAGGCGTATGCCAGGGCCGCTTTCATAGCCGAGGGTGTGGGCCCCGAGCTGCCTGGCGTGTCGGAGCGCGAGTATCTCCGCTACTATCAGTGGGTCATCCTGCTGCTGCTCGTCCAGTCGCTAGTCTTCATCTTTCCCTCACGCCTGTGGAAGGTGTGGGAGGGACAGCGACTGAAGCAACTCTGCTCCCAGGTGGGCGAGGCCCTGCTCTCCGATGAGACTTACAACACCAGACGACGGGTATTGGTCAAGTATTTTTCCACCGACCACGAGGATCTGCACTTTTGCTACATGGCCAAGTATGTCTTCTGCGAGCTGCTCAACTGTGTGATCAGTGTGAGTAGATACTTACTTCGTTTGTTATAAATTCCACAGATAAGAACTCTCGCCCACAGGTTGTGAACATAATTTTTTTGGACGTTTTTCTCAATGGATTTTGGGCGAAATATTTGCAGGCCCTGGCCGCTGTACCCTTTTACGATTGGGACCACTGGAATCGCGTGTCATCGAAAGTTTTCCCCAAAATCTCGAAATGCGAGGTTCTCAAGTATGGGCCCAGTGGGACGGTCAATGTAATGGACAATCTGTGCATTCTGCCGCTCAACATACTGAACGAGAAGATCTTCGTATTCCTCTGGTGCTGGTTCCTGTTCATAGCAATCATTTCAGGCGTGAATATTCTCTGCAGGCTGGTTATGCTGACCAACAAAAGTCTGCGAGAGAAGATGATCCGCAGCCAGTTGTCCTTCATGACCAAACGGCATGTGCAACGTGCCCTGCGCGATCTCACCATCGGCGATTGGTTTCTGCTGATGAAGGTCAGTGTGAATGTGAATCCCATGCTCTTTGGGGACCTCATGCAGGAGCTGTGCGAGCTGCGTACCTCCTCCTCGGTCACCATTGTGCAGGAGAGCGCTGTCTAGGCACTTTTATTGGATACTGGCTATACGTACTTATATTTATTTATCCTTTACAATATCATTTCATAATATATATTTTGTCGAGGCTGCTCGTGGTAGCGATAGTATTGCTGTTTTGCACTGGCATTCAATATTCTAATCATTTACATTCAAATGGGGATCATGAAAGAGCCAAGCAAGTAGAGAATGCTGAAAGTTGTTACAGAAATGAATAGATTCATCACCAAATCAACTTTGCATATGTAAACGATCATTTGATTTATGTACCTTTCATACAAGTCAACCTGTTATGCCATATGCATGTATGTAAATATTTATACCTTCTGCTTTCATCTTCTTTGGATCGTTTCTCTGGCGTTTTAAACACTTCCAACAGGTAGTGTTATTTTCAGCAGTATTATTCTTTATGAAATATTTTTTCATGCTTCCAGTATACCTATGTACAATCTATTCTACCATAGTACACACTTGTGTTTTGATTGGTATGAAAGGGCCTACATGTGTTTGTGTGTGTGTATCAAATTGTTGGCTAACCAAAGACAATAAGTAGCCTTCGGTTTGTTGCTTATTTTGCAAGTAGAAGCTACTGGCTGGAGTCATGCGAAATTATTGTTTTGCCTGAGCTTGGATTATTTCTTTTGTTGCCTTTGGCTGCCACTTCTGGCATTTAATGTGCATTGT
The DNA here is from genome assembly GCF_900245975.1 of Drosophila guanche. Classification (NCBI taxonomy): domain Eukaryota; kingdom Metazoa; phylum Arthropoda; class Insecta; order Diptera; family Drosophilidae; genus Drosophila; species Drosophila guanche. Next base: position 2,677,295 of record NW_022995753.1, on the reverse strand, counting down.
TTATAACTAGTTGCTGCTATAATTTCGTCACTTATATTTGGCTGAGACGATCTGAGACCAGACACCAAACACCAGCCCCCTGGTTCCGTTGCTCCACTAATCAGCGTTTCGGCATTGTTTTGCGCGCGTTAACAACGCAACTCGCTCGCGTTTTTGGCCGACTCTGCTGTGAAATTTACTCAGTAACACTCGCAATCACACTCACGACCGCACACATACGCAATCACTCACTCGCTCACGAACACACCCATGTGAATAAATGTAAATATTATTCAAAACTCATTCGTGTGGCGTTTTATATGCACCCTGCACTGTGTCAGTATCGGGCATATCATCGCGCATTCTGCTCTAACGTGATCTTGCTGTGGCATATACGGGGGATAGGCCAGTGCGCGGTATCGTTCAGTCGCCACACGCTCTCTCTCTCTCTCTCTCACTCTGTCTCTCTCCTTGGGGTCTCTCCCTTTCCGCTTGTCATTCCGTTGTTGGCGTTTGCGGGGGCTGCCGCTGTCGACGCTCTACTGCTGCTGCTGGGTGATAGAAACGCACGCCGAAAGGTGAGTCAATGCGAGTAAGTGACCTATCCTGCCTATATCTTGGACACATGCAGAAAACAGTGAGTGTTCCCAGTCCCAATAAGAAAATACCTGACTGTCATGACTGTCTGTGAAGTCTTACCTACCCAATTAATGTACCCTGGAGCTTTGGCTTTGGGGGCTGGGCTAGCGGCAGAGACCGAGACCGAGCAGCCGCTGCAGAGACAGCGACGTTTTGTGGCCCAGCGGGCAGAGGTGCGGCCGGTGTTTCTTCAGCTTTTGGTTACATATATTCCTATTCCATCCTATTCCTATTTTTTGTATTGTCTTCTACTGTTGTTGTTTTGTTTTGGGATTTTCGGTTTTGATTTTGGGCTCTTTTGTTGTTGTTGTTGTTTCGCAGTGTTTTTTGGATTTTATTTTTTTTGAATTTTGTATGCCACTTGGCCAGTTATTAGGTTTAGTCGTGTGTCAACCGGGAAGCCGTCGCGTCGCATTGCGTTGAGTGGATTTGTGTATTTGAGTGTTCGGTTCGGTTCGGTTCGGTTGACTTGTGCACTGTCAAGCCTCAAATGTACCCGGTAATCGTCGATTACACACATAAAAACATATTCGTGTAGGTGTAATTGTAACCCCCACTAACAAAATCAGAGATCAGATCAGAGTAACAATGTCCTCCTTCTGTACATTCGATCGTCAACAATCGTGCCACAAGCTGGTCGGTAAATCTTGTGTGTGAAGATCAATTTCTAATGCTCAATTATCTAGCGATTTATCAAAATATCATGTAGTTAGTATAATTATAACAGCCGAAAAGTGGAAGATGCAAAAGAAGTTCTTTAGTGTTTAGTGGAGCTCGTATTTAATATGTCTCTGGCCATAGAGTTCCCTTATTTATTTTGTTGCCGCCTCTGATTTTGTTATTCGATTTGCAAACGCAACGGCATTTAATTAAGGCTCGTACGTGTCGTTTGCAATTTCAAATATTGCAATGAGCGCATCTGCCAGCACCAATACTCAGTAGCCCAGTACCCACGACAGTACGAGTGGCAGCGTGGCAGTAGCAGCAGTGGCACCAAACGGCAATAACAGACAACATACATGTACAGTAATTGTTGTTCATACTATCAGTTGCAGTGGCAGTGAGCCAGAGAGCAAGTGAGTAATACGCCAGTAATTGGGGCTCCCACCCCCAGCCCACGGGCATGCAGAACGGCAAACATTAACTTTACCTACGTATAAATACGTATACATGTGTACATACGTATTTATGGATATGGATGGGTGATACTATCATACATATGGGAAATACTTCACACACTCTCAGCCCGATATGACGGTGGCAACAACCGTAGGCATTGATAACCACACACCACCCCGCAAAGTGTAAAACATTAACCGCACAGTGGATACCAGTCTATGGCCAATTGCATCATCTGCATACCATGTGCATTCATATGTATACGACCACTAATATACATAAACATACACACATATGCACATACGTATGCCAACAAGGCGGTCATTTATGTATTCATTTTTGTTGTTGTGCTTAAAATTTATTTTGGGTGAAAGTCCGCTGTGTCTGTGATTGATAAAGGGTTCGCTGGCGATCGGATGAATCCGCGACAATACTCGTAGACTGTCTCAGAGATGTTTTTTTTGTTTAATTTTCATCACTATTGTTCTCTCACCCATGCTGACTGTGCCGCCATCCAGATATCGGGTATTGTGTTGGCCATCTGGTTTGAGGTTTTCAATAAATTAGCGCTGTCAACCGATTTGAATGCGGGCTATCATCAGAAAAAATCTCTTTACAGGGGGAGATACAGCAAAGAAACCGTAGAGAGTTTCTGCTGAGAGTGGGTTAATAAAGATGCGAAACCAGTGTTTATGTAAACACGGGTCTATAAATATGGCAAGGTGGATAGAAAATGTAATCTAAATAAACCGAAAGTTATATTTTAAAAACCTGAACATTGGCTCTGCTGTTTCCTGGATGTTCAGTCAACATAAACAATTTCTTACTATGTACCAAGGTTGGTCGGTCGGCTTTTGAATCCCTAGAAGTAAAGTAGAGTAAAGTTCCCGTAAACAAATGGCACCGCACACACTGTGCGCCTAGAAGCTCTCTACAAGAGCAGAAACACCAACAGAGCAAGTCATAAACAAAAAGTAAATAGACAAAAATACAGTATAACAAGAAAACCGATTACGACAGCGGCGCGGTCGACGTCAACTATGGAGGTGCTGTTGCTGGTACTGGGTGCTGGGTGCTGGCGCTTAGTAGCGCTCCTCGGGACAGAGCAGAGCGTTTTAGTTGGTTGTCGTCGTCGTCGTGTGCTCGATATAAGGTCCGAGTTGGGGTACGATCCGTGTCCGTGTCCGAATCCGAATCCGACTTTGTGTGTAATTATTCTTTGTTTCTATTCTATTGATTTGTGCCCGAACTAAACTAGACCAGAGCAGGCCCCTTGCCCCTGGCTAGTGGCCATTGGCCCCACCCACGCAGACCAGTCGAGGCCTGCTTGTGAGGCTTATCAGCGATAAGAAGACTGTGTGTGGAAGGTGTTGCTCATGTCAGACGTTGTCTTTGCTTTGCTTTTACCGTTCCGTATCGTTTCGCTTCTTTTTCGTTTTCCAGAAATCCAACAAAAGTACTGATCCATAAATGCGAGTGTTATGTGAAGAAGAGGGAATCGTGCAAGAGTCTTGATTCGTTTTGCCTTTACACACATCCATATCTACATATACTCGTAATCGTATTATTCTTCAATCATGGCCGGCGATGCAGAGCCCAAGAGGGGCTATCGGACCATCTTCCGAAGCATTTCGCAAGTGTTCTATGCCAATGGCAAGAATACATCCAGTAACAACGTTAACTACAGCAACACCAGCAATTCGAACAACACAAACAATAACGAGAGACTGCAGATGGACAACAACAACAGCCTCACAGTGACTTTAACAAGTGTAACAAAATCGCCATCGATATCAACATCGACATCCACAGCATCCAACACACCATCGATAACTCCAACAACGGATAGTATAGCAGGGAAATGCATCGAGTGCCAGGATCAAAGCACAGCCAGGCTTAGGTCCAGCTCCATGCTGGATCTCAGTTCCAACAGCCACCAGTCCACATTGAGGGTGAGTACCAATTAAATAATTTAGCCATCAAGTAGATTAACCTGCCAGATCCATCCATACCCCAAAAGCCAAGAAACATCAAATCTCATGATTTGGTAAAGGAAAATGCCCTACAACCTGAACAAAAATCTCTCGTTGGGGGTTCGTATTTTAATGGAAACTTTGCAAATAGCGGCTACAAAATCTTTCCATGTTTATTAAAAAACGAGAGTAAGTAAAAAGGGGTTGTTCTGATGAAAAATGTTAAATTCTCAAAGTTAAGTTCTCTTAAGTTAACCTTTATGAAACTGCTTTGGTTTGCTATTTTTTTATTGGATTTGGAAACTTGAATCTTTAATTTTGGTTTTGCTAGAATATGCCAGCTGCATGCCATGCCCTTACATGCCTACAAGCTAGAATGATATGATTCGAAATCAAAAAGTGTATAATGCACGACAAAGCTCATCTGATGGCCTCTGTTTTTTCATACTATTTTGAATATAGGATTTTCAAAAACGCCACCACCGATAAACGCTGAGCATTATTAGCATTATGTTCATACATACATACATATGTACGTATTTATGTATAGGTAATGTGCACTGTTACAACATCTGAATTGCATTGCACATAATTTTTTATTCGGATTCTCTTTTGTCATTGCGTGTTTCGCGTTCTGCTTTATGCCCGTTGCCTACTCGAAGTCTTCGTTTCTGTCTTGGGCTTCTCGTTCGGCTTCTTTTGCGCTGTGACTAATCCGCTGCTAAAGCTACGCACGCGTTTCAGGCGATTGCAGCGCGACCAAAGAGGAGAAGCAAACATAAACAAATTTCTCTTCAAAATTGCACTGCGGATAGAGAGCAGGAGAGTTTATCATTTGGTTCGTTGACTGACGGAGTTTTGTCCCCAGTTAATAATCGTACGAGACTTGATTTGTTTCCGTGGTTTTGAGTAGAAAAAAGCAGAAAATGTTTATATACATAAATCTGCCTAAAATAACAATGCACAGATTTCACTCCTTCTAGCAGCCTTGTTTTGTGGACTAAGAAAGAATGTTCCACTATTCCCTTGCTGGAATATGCATTTCTTGCCTCGTGACCATCTCTAATGCACATACATGTACATATGTACATGTGTATATGCGTCGTAGATATGTACATACATTGAGCACCGAGCTTATTTATCCCTTTCATTTTCTCGCCCACACTTGTGTGCTGGCCGCCACAGCAACAAAATCACTTTTTTTTTAATTTTATTTGTTTATTTTTTCAGTATTCCTCTTTTGTTAATGCAGCGCCTGATTGACACTTGAGCTGACATTCTCATTCCAATTCGGATTCGTATTCGTATTCCGCTTCCAATTTCAATTTCATCCACTGCATCCCCATGTGACACATTTGCTTCTCACATTTGTCCCAATCTTTCGCTTTTTATCTACCGTTTTTTACCATTTGCTTATCTTAAATGATTCTATGAGTGTTTCAGTGGCGGGTTTCCATTATGTTTCAGCTATGGGTATATACAATACCCATTCTGAATGAAACACATTGCCTGCGACAAAATCATTCTCTTAATGGATACGATTTTGGGTTTTCGGGTGTTACTTCTGCTACGGAATGGCATGTTACTAATTAATAGTAGAAGAGTGTTGCCAAATACCCATTAATGTTATTTTATTTTCATCGTTTATTATCCACAAATTGTTTAGTTTGTTAGAAGAAGATGAGAGCAGATTCATTTTATAGTTATTTCCCCATATTAGATATCATCCATCATCAATATCGTACTCCCAGCAGTAACACAAGTATATGTATTGTGTTTTATTTTTACCATCTCTCCTCCTCTGTCTTCATTTTCATTTGAGGCGTTGACAAAAGCTGCTGGTCACCCATTCCCCCTTTTCGATATCACTTCTTCTTCTATGAGTCTCTGTCCTACTTTATATATGCATGTATGTATGTATATAGTACATGCATAGGCATAGCTGTTGCTGCTGTGGCGCTCAAATCATTAAAAACAAGAGGGCAGTGCAGGCTTCTTGTGACGATTCATTTGATACTCTAACAAATGTTGACGAATCCCGAATGCATGTATGAACGTATCGTTTCATTTACGTTGAAATTTCATAACTGGCAAACTCCTGACAAGAAAAATCTGCTGTGCTGGAGGATAGGCCAAGAAACTAAAAACTGTTTGATTTTTCTTATGCAATTTGTGAAATATGGAACCGATGGAAGTCACTATCCAAAGTGTGCTGGTCCTCAGACTGAAAGTGTACAAAGGGTGAAGAACGTGGCAGCAAAAAAAGTATTAATGAGAGAGAGGGGAATGGGATAGCTCGCACCAACACATATACAGCATACAGCGGCGCAGTAGCGGCCTCTGCTGTTAACGACTGCGCTGCCAACTCATTACCGAGACAAAAACATAATGCTGCCTGATCTGCCACAGACTCAGACACAGACCCAGACCCAGACCCGAGGCGCGACTGGGCCTTGGGCCCTGGACAGGGATATGGACATGGGCCATGAGACGTGAGTCGTGCAGCCACCCTTTCGGCAGAGACCCGCAGAAAAGCAGAACCATAAACAGACAAAAAGAGAAAACAACGGAAATTGAAAGCGAAAAAAACAGATATTCTTAAGAAAATATTCCCCCAAGCGTAGTGATAGATAAATACCCTAAAAACAAAAGAAAACAATAAAAACTAATTATGATTAGGGATAAACTTAAACAAAATAAATATGTATATCCCATGGAATATATAAAAAATACATATGTATATACATAAGAGTTACGTAAGCTAAAGTCTCCCATATTCGCTTCCAGGGCAATCGAAAAAAACACCCCAAGAATATTGGCCACAAGCTGAATGCATTTTCTTTCTTTCAATGTGTGGCTGACGCTCGCTCTCTACTGTGTATCTGGTGGATACATTTGATGCTGACAGCAGCGCCCCGGCAACAGCAACAATTGTGTTCATTGTGCTTAATTAATTTAGTTCAAAGATCAAGCGAACATAATGCTGAGCACCGAAAGCATTGCGATTCCTCAGAAGTTCCGGACTCCCCCCAGATATGCATCACACACCCTTTCTCTGATGTTTTCCCGTATTCTGTTCTATTCTATTGCACACATCTGTGTTTGCTTTGCGCCCAGCCCCCAGTGGCAGGACCCGGCCTCAGGGCATTCCTCAAATATCGGACACTTGGTGGAAACAGTAAAATACACATATCAAATATGTAAATATGTAGATCTACTTGCATTTGTGGGATGGGGACTTGGTGCAGGTTCAAAGTACGCACACGACTCTCATGTCCATATATCGAGTTGCAAAAACAAGGTTTACGATCGGCTTATACACTTCTTATTGTAATACAAGCCTACATACATATGTATGTACCATCATGCAATATTTTAATATTCATCATGATGTTAATTCTCTCCGAAAACCCCAGCCTAGCCCCTTAGGGGTCTGTATTCGATATGCTTAATTAGGCAATGGGCTTTGCGCATAAAAAGCGTCTTTTGTCGCTGCCACGCCCCACCCCCAGCTCTTACACACACGTACACACACAGTCGCACAATTACTACTGATACAGATAAACACAGAGATATGGAACAGAGACACACATGTTGCCCATGTTCCATTACACACATGCTGCTTCTGGGCCTTGCCTCCCCATACTTGATCTCTGGCCAGCACTGTGCTACAAGTTAATTGAAATTCCGATAGTGATAAGCTAAACAAAAATGTATATTTCTTAAACAGCGTTTAATACACTTGGAAAATAAATTATAGTATAATTATAATAATTCATTTTTTTATTAATTTCATATCTCTTGGGAAACACATTGTAAGAAGTACGGGAAGTTTGTACAACGAACAAACGGAAATGTCGTGCCCCAAGTGTAACTTTGTTTTCCATCCCATTTCGCGTTGGATAGTGTGGATCGCTCGCTTTCTGTGGGTGACCGGGGGTCGGCATCGTTGAAGTCGACGTTGGCGTAGGGGTCTGTGTGTGCGACTGCGACTGCGACTGCGACGTCAGCGGCACGACCGCCACCCAAGAAAAAATGTTCAACGGCATCTTGAGTTCAATTTCAGTTGAAATTCTGTTAAATTCGCGAACGCGTCGCGAGCCTGGAGCTCTCCCAAACCGATCCGATTCGATCCCGAACTAAGCCGAACCGTATGGCTCTCTAGCTCGAAAACCCCTGTGAAACTAGAACTCGGTACTACTCCATTACGTATAGAGCGATAGCTCGCGGATGTGCGCCAAGTCGAGCTTATCAGCAAGCGGCCGGGAATTTCGCTTGTGTTTTGTGTTTATTTTTTCGGTGCAGCGATCTATTTGATGTTTGTGTGCGGAAATTGCTAATGTGGCTGTAAATCGCTTGATTGATCAAGTATATACAGCAATACGATTTACATACATACAATATGTAGATTCCATTGAAAGAGAGAGTGAGAGTGAGAGTGAAAGAGAGATAAGCAGATAGCTAGGACAGAGAATGTGGAATAATCAAGAAAGCCAAACCTTGTAAATGTGCATATGGTTTTTTGTTCAATTACACTTTTAAACATTCATCGTCCACTCCATTCATTTGTCACACACTATACTCGCAGCGATGATTCATTGCGCCATAGGCAAATCCAGAGAAAATGTACAATCTAGAACTTCCATGCCCCGCTGTGGCGCCACACTAGTCTGGACTTTCGCTTTTTTTTTTTTGTTCCAGCGCGGGGTCAAGCCTCTCTTGACCCGCTGCCTAAAAGTATGCTAGTCAGAGTTTCCCATGGAACTGACAATAATATCCGTACTCTAGAGATGCAGCCAAGGATGAGTGATGCCTGGCTGCTGCTTAGTCTTTGGGCATTGAAAATTTCGACAGTGGACGGACAGTGGAGAGGACTTAAATATTTATAGATCCATTATCTCAAACAAAATAATAACTAAAGTGTTAAAAGATCGAAGATCCCAGAACGATGAAATGCTGTTTCCTATTGTTTGTTTGGTCGTACTTATTCGGTTTGCAGTCATTTTCCAAGGCAAAGTAGGCAGAAAGCACTACTTTATAAATCATTTCGTTGGATTAAATCATTCGTTGTTGTTCCGCCAGTGAAGTAGGTTCGAAAATATTTAGAATTTTTAGAATTTTTGCTGTTACAAAATCCACACATTTCCAATCTTCAAATTTACGAAATTAAAAAGTGTTCAAGTCCGACAACGCCAAATTCAAGATGAGCCAGAAGCCACGGACCTGCCTAAAGAAGATCGGCAATGTGCCGAAAAGCGAGAACGAGAGCTGCCACCTAACCATCGAAACCCTGGGCAATGTGATGCGTGAGTTGGGGTTCTGTCCCAGCACCAGAGAACTGCACGACATGCTGATGGTCGCTGACCCAAAAACCCACGCCTCCCTCAACTTTGAGACCTTTTGTACCATGCTGCAGAGGGCCAAACGTGGTATGCTGTTGCGGGACGCCTTCGACGAGATGGACAGGAATGGCGACGGCTGTCTGTCCCGCGGCGAACTTTGCGAGGGCATGGAGAACGCCTTTCAGGACTTACCGCTGGACCCGTTCGTTGTGGATGCCATGATGCGTGAAGCCGATCCTGATAATAGTGGCTTCATTACCTTCGATCGTTTCATTGACTTGTCGCTTAAATACCAAACAGTTGATGATGAGCCAGATGTATAATCACAAACACTAAAATTGTGCTCAAAAATTAGGAACTCGATATTCCGTACTGCTGGCGAAAACAAAATTTCAATTCAATATACAAGTTCCAATAGTAAATATGTCAATTCAATGGGGAGATATGCAGGATTGGAATCCTGGAAAAGTAAAACAGAGAAAAAGGAATATACATTTATAGGACTTACATTAATCAACGAATCAAACGACACGCCCCTGACCGACAGCTACGCCGGCGGCGACATGCTTTGCTGTATCGTTGCTTTTGTATGACTCATCATCCCCACAATCATCATCATCATGATCGTTATTATTATAATCATCATCATGGTTGTTGGGGTTAATCGCCAGGGTCCCTGTCCCCGCTTCGTAAAACCGAAGAGCTACAAAGAAAACAAAACCAAAGCACACCCAAAAAGAAACAACGACAAAGGGAAGAAAACAGTGTTAACCCTTCAGCGGTGATACTGGGAAGTTCTGGAGTGGGACAATGAATGTGCTGACAATTGGTTCACTAATAAGTAGATACTGCTACACATTTCTTAAATAACTTAGCACATACTATTAAAGAACATTAATATTGAGAGAGATACAAAATTTGTCGGCCTCTTTCGAATATCATCCACTGATTTTGCTGGCGTACACTTATATGGGATCTGAGTACTAGGCGTAAGGGTTAAGCACGACAAGACAACGTTGAAGCAGAAGTGCAGCCGACTCTTAGTTGTGTGTTTGTGTGTGAGCATGTGTGTTTGCCGTTGAGATAATGAAAGTCAAAGCAAAGGAGTACGAGAGATACATGCATACCATACATTTGTATGTAGATAGAGAGAACTGCATTTAACAGTTTCAATTGCTTCCATTTAAATTAAACCGCTTTTGTTTCCCTGCCCTCTTATTGTCTCTCTCTCTCTCTCTCTCTCTGTGTCTATCATCTATAATGAATTATAACGCAGCAGCAGCAGAAATTCACAATAACAATGCGATAAGCGTGTTCGGTGCGTGTTCTTGTGTTTGTTTTGTTGTGAAAGAGAGTGAGTGCAACTCGAATAGGAGAAATGCCACAGAAAGTGAGTGAAATCGAACGGAACGCGGACATCAACGACAATCTCCGTCTGCCGCTAAGGAACGGTGAAGGAGGGGGAGCGCATATTTATGAGAATCTTCCCTCACCCGCCACACCACAGCCATTGTGCATCCCTTTGCCAGAACTCCGTAAATATTTTCCCCGCGAAGCCCTCTATGAGAATCTCTGCCGCGGTTGTGGCTATGGCGTCTTTGCCGCCCAAGGTCATTACTGCCATTTCTGTCAGTGCATTGTGAGCGGCGGTGTGCTCCCATCTACTCATCTCACCCCGCCATCACCCAGCGAGGGGAATATCTACGAAAACATCTGCGAAATATGTCGAGGGATCTACAGCGATGAGGGGGAGTGTCACTGTCAGGCGGAAATGTCCACGCCCACTGATACTCCGGAGCCAAAGACAAAGTCACCCACACCGACCACAACGGGGGTGAAAAGCAAATCAAGGACTCTTCTCAATTACTCCAAATCCAGTGCCGCGACATTGACCCGATTCTTTGGCTCTCTCAAGCAGCTGAATCGCTCCGGATCGCTGCAAAGGAAGATATTCCAAAGAGAGCCAAGAACAGGGCCGGGCTCCCTCGAGATCATTCACAATGTGGGAGAGGTGTTCCGCACACAGGAGACCTTCGATATGCAGCGAATCTGCGAGCTGAAGAGCCAACTGCAGAGCAGCCAGAGCGACCAGCATATCTACGGGAGGGTACGAGAGCCGGACAGAGAGGCGCTGGCAGCTGCGGTGGCGCAGGAGAAGGAGCAGCGCAAGAAGCCGCGCGTGTCACGCATTCGCCTGCTTCATGCTGAAGAGGATCAGGCGTCACTGTTCCTCAACGAAAGCATCTGCCACTGGATGGCCACACTGCGGCATCAGGTGCACAACTACGAGGACGGCGAGGGCGTGTGCCAGCAGCCAAAGAGTGTACCGCCCTCCTACGATCGAGAGAAGGAGCGGGAGCGGGAGCTGGAAACGGAGAAGGTGACCCTGAGAAGGGTGGGCGAAAAGCAAAACGAACTCAGCAAAGCACAGCCGGAGCAACAGCTCGTGGATGACTTCAAGCGAAAGCTTAAGCTCAAAAGAGAGCCGCCCCCGCTTACTATAACAATCGTGCCGCAGCAGAGAGAGCAGGAAGCAGACAGCCCGGGTTGGGAAGAGATCAAGGATCAGCGTCGATGCGGAATCAATGAACATTTGAATGTCGATTTTGTCAATGAATTTCTGAGCGGACTAGAGGAAGAACCAGCACAAGAGAGCCACATCTGTCAGCTAAGAGAGCCCCTCCCGTTGGAGGTGCTGATGATCCCACCACTGAATGGCCGTATCTCGCTCTGGCAGCTCATGCAGAGCGCAGCTTTGGCCGCCAGCCTGAATGTCTGTGTGCGTGGCTTCATGTGCTTCTATGACAAATCATTGCGCATGCTCAGAGAGCGGCACCAAGAGAGCCAGTTCATTAATATTGAGTGCTGGCTGAGAGCGCAGCGGCGGCGCTGTGAGTCAGCTGCGCCGGCGTTGGCGGCTCCACCGGCTCCAAGGCAATCGCTTTCATTACTTCCAACGAAGCCGCCGAGTGACGACGTTAGTGCTGCGATGGTCGCCAGGCCTCCTCCTCCCCTCGCGACCAACAACGGAAACAGACCCAGCGATCCACAAGAGAGTGAAGCGAGCGCGAACGCGAGTGTGAGTGAGAGCGCGCAGCGATCGGAAAGCGTTCGCGATAACAAAAACAATAGCACAAACGCGGAGGCCGTAGACGGCGACGTTGACAGCGACGGCAACGGCATCGGCGACAGCACTGTGATGGCTGCGCCCAAGCCATGCGGCAACGCTGAGCAGCGGATAAATAGCAACAACAACAGTAGCAGCAGCGACAATGAGAGCAGCAGTGGGAGCAGCGGCAGCAAAGAGCATGGCATTGCCAGCAAGCAGCAGCAGCAGCAGCAACTAATTACTCAGGTCAACACTCATTAAAGCAACAATAAAAGAAAATTGTTTCTTTTTTTTCCACCCATCCACACCCCTCCTGACTCAACACCCCTCCTATTTGTTATGTTGCGGTTCACTGCAGTTCGAAATTGACTCCGAAAAGTCCAACGTTGGTGAGACGGCAATGCTCTCGTTTTTCCAATTGGAAAATTAATACAAAAACAAACGCGAGAGAAAAAAAATGTGTTTGAAAAGCAAACAAATTTGTAATATAAACAATTTGCAATAATGAGATAACCATAAAAGAATTAATTAGTTAATTAAAACTTTATACATTTATGCATGTACTATTTTTTTTTCGGTGATTGTGTGGAGTGTTGCCAGGTGATAAAAAATAAACAAAATATAGGAAGAGAGGAATGAGAGTGTTGCCAGCATCACGATAAAGATACAAAATTAATGAAATCAATTTACGAATGCACATAACAATCACGATTTTAATGAGATAGAGAACATATCTGTGGCAGAGTGCAATTTTAATGTAAATTTGAATCTTAATCACTGCATATCGGGTTTTATAATTGATTAATTCATGAGTCAGTCATTCACATTAAATGTAATTCAAACATTTTTTGTAGGACTAAAGTTATTGATAATCTTTTCATTTTTTTTTTTTTTTTTTTAAAAACATCGAAAAATCTTTATGAAAGCATGGCCACACATTAATGTTCTTTATCGGTCGCTTCTCGAGTCAATTTCGAAGGTCCCAGTGAGATTGGGTTTGAGAATCAACGAATATTTGTTTTCTTGTAGAACTGTGTAATCAAGGTGCGTCGTCCGGCTCCGAAAGTGCCCGTACGGAATCCGAACACCGCTCTGAGTAATCCTCAAAAGGAGAGCAACAACAACAATCAGGTGGACGAAGAGGACAGACGACACTCCGATGCAAGTTATGGGGAAGAGGAGTCCATTTATCAACCCATTTGGCAGTTCAAGACCCTGGAGCCTCCTGTTGAAGATCTTGAAACTGAAGAAGATATTACTGCCGTGGCGGCAGTGGCGGGAGCAGCACCAGAACTTGGAGAAGGAGATGACAACGAGGAAGACGAGGATGATGATGAGGAGGATGACGATGATGATGATGATGATGAAGACAATGAAGAGGAGGAAGAGGAGGAGCTGGAGGTAGAAGATGACTTCGATGATGACGCAGACACTGATGCTGATGCCGATGTGATGGCCATCCAAGCAGCAGCAGTCTTTGCAGCCGGAGTCCGATACAAGCTCTCAACATCGACGCTGACTAAGCGCTCAAAAATGATGCTGCCAACGCCACTGCCATCGCCGACAGCATCGATGGACCAGGGCGCCTGGGAGACGGATGTGGAGTTTATGTTCTCGCGGGACAGCAAAGAGGTTGTAGCCCCCGAGGTGAATGCCCACGTGGAGGAGGAGGAGGAGGAGGAGGACCCCGAATACCAGCTAGAAATGGAGGATACCCTGGAGACGCTGAGTCTCGGCAGCACAGTCACGAATAGCACAGCCACCATGGGGTCCATGAGCAGTACGGGCAGCGCCTCCCGCATGCGACCCTTATCGTCACAACAAAAGGTTCCACTGGTGCACCCGTTGCTGCGAAACATTTGCATATTCTATAGCATAAGGGAACCAAAGAAATATAGCGCCATCTTCTATGACTACCAGCTCTCCCAAGTCCATCAGCGATTCATGACACGCATCCGACGTCCAGCGCCACCGCCACCGCCACCGGCACTGGCACAGCCTCTGTCAGTTCCAAAAGCACCAAAGATGCAGCAGCAGTACCAGTACCAGCAACAGCAACAGCAACAGCCACCACAGATGATGCCACTGCCGCCTGCTGTTGCTGCACCACCATCTTTGCCACTGCCAACCATCAATGATGACAGCGGCTGCAGCTGTGATGCGGCAGAGGACGGCGAGGTGGTGCATTCTCAATCGAAATTCGTTGCCATTCCGACACCCCTCAAAGAGGACTGGGCCCTGGCCTGCCTGGCCGCAGCGGCCGTCACCAAGCGAGGCGTTGGACCCCGTTCCGCTCGCAAGCTAAGGGTACGCTCCAATGCCCGGCTTCTCGTTACGGATTCGGTGCTGGCCTGGCGGGCGAACCTTCAAGATGTCAACTGTTGCGAGGACGAGGAAGATATGGTGAGTATATGCAGTAAGGGAGAGGGAACTCCAACTCGAACGGGAACGGGAACGGTCCATGCCCATGGGAACCACTCTCTGAAGTTACTATGAAAATTCGCTGTACTGCTTTGTGCATTGTGGCGGGGGATATCCCATTGTTTCCACACTTGTCACTTGTCACATCAATTAAACGTGGGGCAACATGTATCTCTGTGTATCTGTGGCGCACGGATCCTAGATGGTGCAGGGAGCTTTCGATTGTTTTGCCTACCGATCTATGGGAGACAAAGCCCCCTGAAGCAGTTACCCAACATTATAACCGGTGCCGGGTGGAAGCTCTCAGGTATACCCTTACCCCTGCCTGTGGTATTACTCGAGAATTAAGATTTGGAAATATTATTGCTGGGATCTAAACTTGCTTCAGATTCGAATTTAGGTAGCGATAAACCAATTTTTAAATATTTTCCCCCATTTGTCTGCTGTTTTAATACTTTAAATTACCATTGTAATGCCATGTAAAAATGATATGTTTAATTCCATTAGTTGTCGAGGTACAGGAAACTCGAGTATATAAACTTTATCTTCATTACGTCTGTGGATCAAAGTGTAATTTCGAGTCTCCCACAAACGTGTAAGAGAATTAAGTAGTCGCCTCTGTCCGCAATCCCATTTACTTTGTTCGTGTTCTACCCTTTCCATTCGGCTTTTGATTGCACTTTGTTTATAAAAACGCGTACAGCATGAGTGTGTGTGTGTGTGTGTGTGTATTCGTACACAATTGTTGTTGCCGCTTTCTGCATAATATAATTTTATTTATTTGCCTCTCACGTTTGTTGTTTTCATTTGGCTGTTTGCTGCATTTGCAGTCGCATCGCCGTTGCATGCGAATTTCCATGGAAATTCATAGAGGGGGCGAGTCGTTCCAGTCGGTTCCCCCCAGATCTCTGCGGTCTCTTCCCAGGCGGTACGCCGCCAAAAAACAAAACGTTGATTCACATTTCGGATTTTGTGTTGCCTGCCCCCTGTCCCCGAACGACAATTATTTATTTATTTGGCTTTATGTATCTTGTTTGTTTTTTGTTTGGCGTACAAATTCATGTATATTCCGATAAAGTATCTACATATTTAGTGCCGCGCATGTGTATCTTTGTATCTATAGTAAAATGCTGTGATTATTGCTATAAACATTTAGCATAACCGGTTATCTTCTCAGCTTTAGAGCCATTTGTTGCTGCCTTTAAATGCTCTTTCTGTCAGAGTGTTTTTGCATATATTTTTCACACTGGGTAATTCATTTTCTTTTAGATATTTTATTGTTTTATTTCGAGTCCGCAATCGGAATATTGAGAGCTCTCTGGGGACATTAACACAAATAACTCGAAAATAACATTATTTAAGGGTCTGTAAAGCTTCGTTGTTCTTTTTTGCTGATATATGTATGTTTGGTTTTGGTTTTGGTTTTGGTTTCTCTCTTGCCGAGAATTTCCTGTCCAGCCTCACAGCGCGAGCTCCTCCGCTCGTCGCTTTTATCAGCATTTAATTGGCTGGGTTAGTCATTAGTCAAATAATTTGCTGTAACTCTGGGCTTCCATCGATTGTTGATTTTGAGTTTCTTCCCCACAACGAACCCCAAACGACGTCGAACCTTTGCTCAGATTTTATTGCTTTGATTGAGATATTTTTTATTGCATTTTATGCAGAAATGCAGATTATATTCGGATATACATAGATACGAGTATATGACGAATCGTTTTTACATTTTCTCCTCAAAATATATTTTTCTTTAATTGAGAACCTTAAATATCTTTTTTGTTGGCATAACACTATCATCAAATCAATGGATCATTTATCTTTGTATCTTTTGGTTATAAATAGACTCTGTTGAGGGTTTGGGAATACGATTGGACGTGAACTTTCTTGAACTTTGTGGAATGCTTAATGCTTAAATCAATCAAAAAATTAGGTATAATTCGGTTATAATTCGACTTCTGAGCCATTTTCTTTAGGATTTTTTTAGACACTCAACTAAGCAGAATTTTGATCGGTTATTTGTTCAAGCCAGTCGCTGGGCCTTCCAATAAATCCCCAAAAATCACTGCCGGATGCAGTGACTTGATTTTCATGGCACTTGGCTCATGGCTCATGACTGTTCCGCCCACACACACCGGAGCTGTTTCTTCTCTCCAATGGAGCATTACTTCGGGGTCGCAGTCGGCGTCAAGTACCGGTGCCAACTTTTTGGGGGAAGCTCAAATCAGCGATGATGAGACAAGACAAAAAACCAACAAAAAATATATTCAAAGGAAAGAAAAAATAAACCGAAAAGGTCAAATGCGCCTATGTGTTGGTTTTTTATTTGTTTATTTTTGTTGTTTCGGTTCGCCTCGGTTCCGCTCTGGGTTTTGCTCAGTGAATCATACGCATGTCGGACGAATGGCGATACATAGACACAGAAACAGAAACAGATACAGATACAGATACTGGTTGCTGGTTGGTATCTGCGGGCGAGGGCGATGGCGAGGAGCACAACTCGTGCCAATTGTGGAGCACCTCGTCCCGTAAAGCAGAGCAACGCGCCCCATTCGAGGTCGAAACAATTAAGTAATTTCTGTTCGCCTTCTTTTATCCGATTGCTCTTATTGTTTATACACTGGAAGTACACTCTCCACGAATATTAGATCCACAATTGCATCGAGATGCCACGTCGCGTGATCATTGCCGTTCGACTTGAGGTTGGTTTTGGTTATCGGGTATCGAGTGCCTCGATCCACCATAGATTAGCATTCGGCTTTTCTCGCTACTAAAACGCAATATTTTGAAATGTTTTGTTAAGTTTTGTTTTGTTTAGTTTTGTTTGTGTGTGCAAAAATTATAAAACTAAGAAAAACACACACGAAAAACTACTTAAAGCGAGAGCAACCCCACTAAAAAACACCAGGGTATAAACGTGCTATAAACAACAACAAAAAATTAGCCAAAACAAATTGAGTCTAATCTTTGAAAACGGCGTGCCTCAGCTCTAATTTGTTGAAATTATCAAGCGATAATTGGCAGGGGGCCAGGTATGAGTGCGACTGTACAGTAGTTGAGTGTAGGATATTACAGCTGTAGATACCCATCGAATTTTGTTTGTTTGTAAATGAACTTTACTCGAAAAATATACAAATTCTAGAAGACCCAAACCGTCTCTTGGCTGTGACTTGCTGTGTAAGCAAGTGGATGATTTGCCATTACTTATCGTTGGGTGTGGAACTGTTGCCCCAAACGTATCAAGATATCATATCTATCTTGTACATTGTTATTGGTAAATACATGCATCCGGTTCTACATATTTTATTTGGTTCTACAGCGAACAAATTAGTTGTAAAAGAAACTTTCTAGTCGTGTTATAATTTCAGAAATTAAATATACATGTGTACATATGTAAGTAATATTTCTGTAAATCCAAGAGACCATATTTCATCTGTAATAATTGATAGCTAGCCAACTGTTTGGGCTTTGGCTTTCTGTGTAATTCGATTTTCCAAACAGACATTTTGAGCTGTAGGCAGCTTGCCTTACAATAATTCCATCGAAAGCTTATCTCTAAGGAGAACAATTTGTTGTATTTATGGCTGACAGAATTCAAGGGAAGTCCAGGTGCAACTTATCGCCCAGTGGCATTTCGAGTAGCTCGAGGCTTGGCATTTAAGACTGTTGCATGCTACACGCCGCACACTGCGGTTGCCACTTCGCGATCTTTCGCTTTGCCGCCTACACATCGAATTCGAGTTGTCTTATCAATTTTGGTGTTCGTTCGGGATATAGGAGATATCGCTGTGGCCTAGACAAAAATAAAATAAATAAATAAAAGAGAGCGAGCGAGAGCTGCGACCCTATCGGCGATAAGAAATGACGGGCAAAGGCAGGTCGAAGAGAAGGCAAACAACGGTGAGCGATGGTGTGGAAACACAAGAATCACCTTCAAAAAATAAAGCTTCGAAAGAGTGCAAATAATAATGGGATTCACACAGTTTAAGAATGATTTAAGAAGGCGGGAGAATATAGTCTACTGTGTGTTTGGTACGCTTTAAATTATACATTTTATATACATTCAGGATGAATTTTCTTAAATGGGTAAATATTATCGAAATATTTAGTATTAAACCACAGATAATTCGCGTATCTTGAAAATTGCTAAAACCACGGCTAACGAAAGCCAAGAACAACCTCCACCTAACTTACTTGTAATATTTTTCATTTGGAGGATATGAAAGGTTGGAGTGAAAAAAAAAACGAGTAGAAACGTTGCGAGACGCGTCACTACTGGCTATACACGGTACGCAAACGGACAAGACAGAAATTGACTTGGCTATTGATGCTGATCAAGAGTAAATATTCCCTATGGGGTAGGAAACGTTTCGAACCCACTTCGAGCTGCAACCGAATACGCCCCATAAATATTCGAGTAGCGGGTATTAAAGAAGATAAGACAAGAACGAGACAACGACAACGACAATCGACATCGTCACGAAATTGTGCAATTAATTGTGCAGACGTTTCCTCGAATCGTGTGCATCCGACCCACAATCTTAACCTACTTCCTCCTCTTACCATAGTTGAACACAGTTGAACTTTAGATATTAATTCATTGCGTGTTGTAACTCTATCATTGCAGATTGTGCCAGTGACTGATATATTGCGGGCACAGCAGATCCAGGAGGACAGCGAGGTGCAGCAGACCCAGCAGACGGTGATATTGCAGCGCTTCAAGAGCGCCTCCATTGGGGATCTGGTGGATCTGCCCGGCGAGGATGACAAGAAGTCCATCAAGAATCGCATGCGCATGAAGTGTAAGTATGAAAACTAGAGCTGCTACAAATGCAGAGTTTCCCTTTAGCAGTCGTTTCTATAGAGATACATCTCTATTAAGTCTTATCGATTATATTCTGATACCATTTGGAAGACTCTTTCAAGTACTCTTTCCACGAACCGGTTAACAGTGGGGCGCCCCACTGTCTGTTGCGCTCAGAGAGCCGCAGACGCAGACCCAGCCTGTGCACAAAGTTGGCCTTAAAAGGCCACCGCCATACATAGCACATCTACGAGTATGGATCGTACATGAATGGGAATGGGCAGACTCTCTGGGAGCTCTCTTTTGTTTTGACTTTTAGTTAATGAAAGCTGGGGTTTCACTTTTCTGAAGAGGGGGAATTTTCTGGGCGCTGTTTGTTGGATAATGCAAATCAGTTGAGTCGCATCGCATCGCATCGCATCGATGGGTGGGTGGTTTTTGATCAAAGTGAATCACAATCTCTCGGAGAGAACGGATGGCTGAAAAGAATTGTGAGGGCGAAGGTGATAAATATCTGTACACATTGGGTAGTGGCGGGCAGTGAAGTTCGAGGTATCACGCAGAGAGAATGTCAGCGAAGCATTCAACCATTTGCATGCCCCTCATCGATAGGCGACTGTCGGAATGTACATATACTTGCAGCAAAGGAAATTGAAGTCGAAACTGTACTAACAAATTGTCTTTTCTTTTCATGTGGGTGGATCTCCAGTTGCCGTCAACAGCAATGTGTTTCGCATGTAAGTGTTTTCCACTGTTTGGCAATCAAAATCCTCTTTTATATCCTTTGATTCCCTTCGTAGCAATCGCTCGCCAAAGAGCGAAAAGAAGTCTCGCACACGGCGCGGCCAGGTGAACAGCCTGTATCTGGATGAGCAGTCGAAGTATCCACTCTTTGGGGCACCTCTCAACGCCCTGGAGCTGAACATGACCGATCATCCGAATGTGCCGCGTTTTGTCGTGGATGTTTGCGCCTACATCGAGCGCCCGGACTGCGTCGAGCAGGATGGCCTGTATCGCGCCTCCGGCAACAAGGTGCTGGTCGATGAGCTGAAGAAAAAGCTGACGCATCTGTACGATCCGCGATTCCTGCACACCGACGACATCCATACACTGACCAGCCTGCACAAGCAGTTCTTTCGCGAGCTTTCGGCTCCGCTCATAACCCAGGAGGCCTACGAGCGACTGGGCCGCAGTCTCAGCGATGATGCGGCCATCGAGCGGATGCGTTTGGCCTTTGATGAGATGCCCGAACCGAATCGATCCACGCTCCGATTCCTCATCAAGCATTTGACCAGGTTTGCTCGAGTGATACAAATATGCATAAATGTACGATTCCCACCCACACTAACTGCTCGATCTGTTTTGGTATTTTTTCAGAGTGGCTGCTGCCAGCGCCTCGAATCGCATGCCCTCCACCAATTTGGCCATCGTTTGGGGCCCCTGCCTGCTCAGTGCCAATCAGATTCAGCTGGATATTGGCCGCATGAATATGTTGGCCAAGGTGCTGATCGAGAACCATGACCGCATCTTTCAACCCGACAACGAGCGTCTCGTCTGCTAGGATTCCCCGCCCAATCAAAACAGTTTTAAGTGCCTCAAGCATCACACCCACACAACCATCACACACACACACACACACACACACCTTTTATTGGCAGAGAGTCTTTGAGATTTTCGCATACATTTTTTGTTTAGCTTTTAGGCATCCTTTTTTATGTGTCTGTTCCAGCTTTAATTTCTACGTTTTTTTTTTTTGTTCTAATTTAAATTTTTTTTAATATGTTATTTATTCAAATTCGTGGGAAATTCGAGCAGAAACCCATCAAGAAAATACTTACCAAAAAGACACTAGACTAAGTTGAAGCTAAACCATAATAAATACACACATAAACATTAACGACGCGATGCTCTGCCCCTGGCCACGGCCAATTCCAGAATACAAAAAAAAAATATATTTGTAACCAATTATTTTTTTTTTTTTTTTTTACGATATCTTGAAGGGAGCCTCCACCATACACTGATACTGATACGACAACTACATTTGGTAGACGATCTATCCATAACACTCGATATACTCGTATGTAGTTGCATATATATATAATTTTTTGTTGTTTATGTTTCGAGCCTGCAAAGTGAAGGAGAGCCAAAAAATTGCTGTCTCAATAAAAATATGGAAATATATGAAATAGAATCAAAGAAAGAACATTGTTAAATTCTTAAGGAAATCAATTAGAACCCTATTAGAGGTTGTCATCGATGCAGGCTAAGAGCTAATTGAATGCAGGCCGAGTGAAAAAGGATTGGGGTTGGGTGTACTCATTTAAATAATGCGAATACGTATGTGACATGTCCTTGGATATGGAAGATGCAATTTGAACATAATTGAAATGCAAATCGTACGACCAGCTCGGCTGAGGCATTGCGGCAATGCGGCAATGCGGCCATGCGGACGTGTGGTGATGGTTGTAGTAATGATTTGCAGGCTGGCAGGCTGGCTATTTGCTTCCACCGCAAATTTCAATTTTCTGAGCAAATCATACGTAAACTTTTCCGAAGGATGTGTCCCTTGTAATCAGTGAAGCATTTGACTTGGCCTTTCATCAAGCCTCCCCACACACAACAACTTTTCGGTCGCCCATCATCAAGAATTGTGCCCCGCCCCATAATGGACTTGGCCCAAACTCGTTACTTGTAAATAAATAAGAGGCGAAATTACAAAATTATTTTGACCACAAATGCTGGGCCAAAGTGCTGCCCCGGCCATGTGGGCGTTGCGACAAAAGTGCCGACGTCAGTTGGCAAAATCTTTTGGGGCCAAAAACGTTGATGACAACCAAATATGGCTACTAATGCAATTATGGGGCGAGTATCTGTAGGGTTTGTGCCGCCCCACAGCTTCAGAAGATGACTAGAAATGAGATGTGGGCCGCCGATGAGGGGAGCCATTTAATTGGCAATGCAAATTGAATCAACATTTGTAACTTTCTAATCGAATTAGCCGACAAAATGGTTGGCAGCTCTTTGGCCATAATTCAATTTGTGATCTACCAATGGCTCGGCACCACATCACCTACCCAAAAGATTGCAGTTGAGTGGCAGTTGAGTTCTGGGATTTCGTTTTGAGGTTTTGTCTTCATTTGCAGGCAGGCAACTACTTCTTCTATTTCTTTTCATTTACTAGCACATAAACTTTGCGTTTTCATTGCGGCAGTTGACTGCAGTCGGCTTGACCACACACACAGAGAGAGAGAAAGCTGGAGCTGGGAATGGAGTTTTGGGATAGCCAACCACTGAAACGTGCCCTAACTTATAAAATGTTGCAAGTGACATCCAACCGAATAACTCATGGCCAAAACGAAGCTGCAATGCTCTTTCCAGATCCAGTGATATTTTCTTTGAATTCTTCCCACAGCCTCCAGCTGCATCCTCCGCACAGTCTCTCCCTTTTGGCATTTTATGTCGGTCTTGTGGTAATAATTGTTGCGGTTAGAGGATACGAATGTCTGCTGCAGACCGCAAGTATGAATCATTTCTCGCCTGGGCTGAAAAATGGTTAGATGCTCGGTTGGTTGACCTCGCTCGGACCGCCCATAGGCAACTCTTGAGCTGGGCATCTGTGCCACCTGTTGTTGAATCGGGGCCAAAATACTCGGAGCAGCCTCCCCTTTGCCTTTGCCTTTGCCGTTGCCTTTGTCAGACAATCCCCGACATTAAGACGCTCGCAATGTGTAATAACTGGCAGCTTGAGATGGAGGACAAGAGCCAGGACTATACGGCTGAAGATGGAGATTGAAAAGCAGTCTGGGCGTGGTGGGCTGACAGGCAGCGCTGCTGAGCCAGCAGAGGAGCATCAGCAGCAGCTTCAGCTTCAGCTTCAGCAGTGGCTAAGAATGTGACAATGCTGAGCCCATTTGACATGAGCATGATAGAATAAAAACCGCAAAACAAGTAATGCCTATGTGCCTAGGAGGTCCAAGTCGCAGATAACAACGAGCCAGAGATGGCAGATGGGAGAGACTATTCAAGTGCTGATGTCAGGTCCATCCTGTGGCAGAAGCATGCCGGTTATCCTTTTGCGTGATTAAGCCACAAGTGCGTGAAATTTTAATGCGACATTTATGCTTCCTTCGGACAAGAGATTATTATTGAAAATGCGCGCCCAGTCTCGCGTGACACCATCAACAAGGATAACAGTAGGAGGCAGCAGCAGCAGCAGCAGCAGCAGCAGCCAGGATAACAACACAAGTTGCTTAACGCCACCAACACACACACACGCACACAGCTTACGAGTATATGTTGTGCTGTGCCATAAGTATATTTATTTTCTCCATTTGACAACCAAGTGACAACTTTTGTTCCGGCCATTCGCTAAGCAGCCACGCATGATGCCAGCCAGCCAGCCAGCCAGCCATCATAATCTGCTCACATCTCTGGGATCTGTGGGAGCTGTAGGAGCTGCACCGAAGATGAAATTAAATTCGTGAAAAGTATTCAATTAAATGAAACAGCAAACACAATTGATAAGAGTCCAAGCATCGATGCAGAATAGTTGCTTCCACACCTAATTGGCCTGCATATCGAGCGACTGGCTGACTGGCTGACTGGCTGACTGGTAATCATTTAAGCCGTTTTGTGCTCACTCGAGGAAGCATTTGTGAATGGACCAACAAATATACTCCTCGCCTTGGGTGTGTAATTTCTATTTTGCATAACAGTTCCTCGGACAACCAAATCGATTCATGATGCTTTGTTCGGCCCCTGGCATAGAGTGCACCGAACTGTTCTGTTCGGGTGCGCAGGAAGCGGAAGCTGCTCGCTAGGTAATCGATATGTTTTGGAGTGTTTTCTTATCGACGAATGTAGCATGCAGGATAATAGCTCTCAAGATGAGTCAAAACAGAAACATGAGCTAAAGCATTAATTTGCAAATATTTACAATCGCATTTGGATTGTGGTGTCCATGAGGTAGTTTTATTATACATTGTAGGCTCGTCTGCCCTTTCAGAAGCAACCAAAGGCCACTGGTTTTGGTGGTGTTTCAGGATAATTAAGTTCTTACTTAGCGACAGATTGGCTGGGGGCATTCTGAACTGTTCTTATGCGCCATCGACAGGGATACTAGACATTGAACAATGTCTCTCTCCCTCGCTTGAGCATTGCAAAAGAATTTTATGCATTCAATATTTCAATTTATGGTGTGCAAATGCACGGCACTTTGTGCGATGTTTGACTGGCTCTGACTGGTATTTTTTGGTAACTTAAGCTTCAATTTCGACTCTATTAGGCAACTCAGCCCACACGGCGGGAGGCAGTCTGAAGTCTGGCGCAAGCCTTCCTTATGGCATCGCATTTTACCTAGACGCCAGCACCGAGACTGCCTAACCAAGATGTGCCACTGGTCCGCGGCCCCCTGTCGTGGCAAGGTCTGTAAGCTACTTGAAGGAAATGTGTTGCATAGTTTAAGGTTGCTGCACAAAGAGCAGCAGCAGCCAGGAGCCAGGAGCCAGCAGCCAGCAGCCAGGAGCCAGGAGCAGCAACGGGACTATCAACTATAGTCAAGGAAATTACTTTTAACATTTCGAATGCCGTCTCCGGGATGGAGCTACAGCAGCAGCAAAAAGTGTGTATTTATATATATTTATATATATAAAGAAAATATATATAGAAAAACGAAGGAAATAAAGTAAGAGAAAAAAAAGAAAGAGGCAGGTTGGAGGTTGGAGGTTGGAGGAGCAAAGCAAATGAAAAACAGGAAAATTATTTGATTTTTATGCATTTCACTTAAGCAACAAAAAGCGACGAAGATGAGGACAGAAGAAAGAAGACAGCAGCAGCCAGATGGAGGAGAATGGCGCAGGAGCATGGAAGTAGGACTCGAAGCAAAAACTCCTGAAGCTGAGGCTGAGACTGAGACTGAGGCTGAGGCTGGAGGGGACATGCATGCATTATAGATGAACGTTCGCCGGCGAATGAAATAAAGCAAATAAATGCAATCAGGAATAATAATTCCAGGGGCCAAGACAGGCCACCGTCGGAAAGGGATAACTTGATTTCAGCAGCCCCTGGCCCAGTTCCTGCCCCTGGAACGCATAAACAATGATTTTGCATGGATCGAAACGGAGCGGATGAAGGGTGACGCCAGGTCATGCACTTGGCTCGTAAATAAAGACAAAAGCCTATCTTCAGGGCTCTGCCCACACAACAAGGTGGAAGGAACAGCAAACAAACAACAAAAAAAACCCAGAAGCCGAGCAACCGAAAAGGAAAAGCCAATGAAAAAGAGTCGCCCCCCACAAGGGTGGACCGGGCTGGAAGTTTTTCACTTGGGGAAAAACTTAATTATGCATGGTTAACACGAAAGCTCAATAAATTTTCAAATAAATTCACATGAGGCAGTGGGCTACATGGAGACCGTCAGGAAAATAGGTGTAGAAATCTCTTCGTCTCTTCGTCTATGTAAATTTTATTTGCCAAAGGATTTTTCAGCAGGTTTCCTGCCTCGACTCTCACTCTCTCTCTGTTGCATTTAGATTTATTTGCAACGTGTGTGTGTGTGTGTGTGTGTGTTATGTAAAACCCATTAGGCAGAGGGAGGCGGGGGGTGGGCCAGCTCCAACTGTTGCGCAAGTCGACTCGATGGGAAAACCCCTGGCTAACTAATCGCCTGTTGAAATTGCCCCTCGCACTGCGGCGGCGGCGGCGGCACACAATTTATTGAGTTCTCATATTGAGCAATGCTATAAAAATAATGAAGCAAAGTCCTGGCCCAAGCCGAAGCCAAAGCCAAAGCCAAAGCCAAAGCCCAGCCACCTGTGGGCTGAAGCGGAGATGGCGAGGGTCCTCTCTGGTCGCTGCGGTACACACAACATGGAAGCATTTCAGTTTGAAGATGGGAAACATTGAAGGAGGAATTAGTCAGAGTCCCAGCTCTGTTCAACACATTTATTGGCCATGAATATTGGTCATGCCATTGCATTGCTGGCAGAGCCTTCAAGTGGTACTTCTGGTTATCCTTTAGTTTGTCCCAGACAGCGGCCCGTTACTCTCACAGATATGGAAACAGAAGAGGCACCCAAATGGAGCCAACAAGCGAGGCAGTACAGGGCACACGAGCTGTCGTCGACAGCCGGCTTAACCGAAACCCATGCAGCTTAGCGTGTCCTGGACAGGACACCCAAGGGAGGAGCTGAGCAGCAAGGGGGGGGGGGGGGGAGGGCTTTGAATACTTTTTGGAAAAACGTGGCAGGAGAGGCAAAAAGTGAAATGAAGCCGAAAGGCAAATAGAGCATAAATTACGCAAATCCAACACGACACTTTACAGCGTCGACTCTGGCAGGCAGAGAGTGTGCCACATCGCCCACATCCTGCACATGTGTGTGTGTGTGTGTGTGTGTGTGTGTGGGGGGGGGGGGGGCAACAACAGGAAGAGCAACAAATAAGTTAAGTCAAAGTCGAAAAAGCAAACAAACATGACAAAGCGAGAGAGATGCCAGCAGTGGCACACTGGCGACTGCAGCAAAAGTGCGGCATGCAACCAGGCGCCAAATGCTCAAGTGTCTCATTGTCAGCATGTTGCATGCAGCAGCAGCAGCAGAATGGAAAATAGAGTAAAATGAACAGCAAAAGCAAAAGCCAGGACTCAGCACGAATCATTTGATGCTCTTCCATGGACAAATGCATCTACAAAGGGTCCTAAAGATCCTTCCAATGCATTTTCGATGCTTCTTCCTCAGGCTGTCAGGCAGTTGGCACAGCTCTTGGCACGCACGTCATACACTCTGCAGGGGTGCCCAACAAATGTTAAAGCAAGTAAACAAACATTGTATGCCATTATCAGGCACTGTCAGCGACAACAACAATCAACAGCACCAGGCAACATAATTTGCAGTTGCAACTGAGAAATTTTCAATGGTTTGAAGCTGAAAAAGCTGACAGGCTCGGGGAGAACCCCGAGAACCTTTCCTACCAAAAATTACAAAAAAACGAGAGAGCCAAAAATAACTAAAGAGAAGGGCAAACAAGACGCCAGCAGTGCATGTCACGTACAGTGGAACAAATTCAATTTCATTTTTTGGGTCTACAAAATGTCATTGAGATTTTTTTTTTTTTTTTTTGTTCTCTTTCTCTTTATATTTACAATCTGTTTTTTTAAACACTAAGTAAATTGTATAATTAATATTCAATGAACAGAAATAGCAGTTTTCCAATGAGCCCTGCTATTATATATAACATCTTTTCAGTTTGTTGGATTTATCTATCAGGGATATCGAGAATGTGGTATCTTTTCAGTCTTCTTACTGTTAGGCTATTGTCTAACAGACTTAAGGCTAAATTATTTTCGTGGTTGTGGAGTCTGTCGATGTATTTCTTACTAGTTTTCTTTATTTCTTCTTTAATGGTTGGAATATTCAGATCTTTGTGGATGTTTGCATTAGATACGTAAAACGGAGCATTGACAATTTGTCGCAAAGTTTTTGATTGGTAACGCTGAAGTATCTCAATATTTGAGTTGCTACTATAAATCCGACCAGCAATCTATTCATTTATGCAACTTTATTAAGCAACTTTTGACTTGACTTCGTTGAGCTTTGAGCTTCAGAAATCTCAACAAGATGCCGAGTGCAAAGTGTCTGTAAATCTGTAAATTTCGA
The DNA here is from genome assembly GCF_900245975.1 of Drosophila guanche. Lineage (NCBI taxonomy): Eukaryota > Metazoa > Arthropoda > Insecta > Diptera > Drosophilidae > Drosophila > Drosophila guanche. The sequence goes on along the minus strand of NW_022995753.1, from coordinate 2,649,264 downwards.
TTTGCGAATTGATATTTAATATTTAATATTTAATACATAGAGAATTGTATTTGGTTTTTGTACATTTAATGCTGAACCTACTCGTCGAACCTACTTTTTATTGTTACAAGAACCAAAGTGTGCTCCAAATGTTGCATTTTGCAGTCGCTGTTCCACGGTGCGCGTCGGTACGGTCTGTGGCAAAGTCCATTGCCAGGCAGAAAGCCATTGCCGGATATGCCGGCGAACCTGAAACTGTCTATCTGTGTGTGTGTGTGCCTGCTTGTATGCATGTGTAGGGTGGCGGGCGTGTATGGGTTTTTGTATGCAGCTGCATGGTTGAACAGTCAATGGCGGTGTAGCCCCAACAGGCCGGAAGTGCAGTCGAGCAACAACGATTGCCAACGAACTGTGTGTGTGAGCCGGCTAAACAAAAGTGGCACAACGAGCTAAAGTTAGGACTCAAAACAACAGCAAAATACAAAAGAAGAAAAAAAAGAAAAACAAGCAGCCGAACCCATCGAAATGCAAAGAAAAGCCAACAACACACAAGTTGACATAGAAATTGCACAAACTGAAAATGATTTGTGTGGCAGACACCCAGACACCCAGACACCCCGACACCCCGACACCCCGACACCCACGACACAACACACAAAGATCCACACACAGTGTGTGTGATTTGAGGCACAGGTAAGTCCTGTCTTGGACAGACAACTAATAGAATGTATTCCATTTGACTTGTTAACTCAAATTCATTCTAATTGCTGTCGCAGATATTTCATTCTGCTTCCTAACGCTGCCCAAAAGTCTCAGCAGGTATTTATTAAATATTTATTTAAATTAAGAATTTGTTTTCCGTACGTTTAAATGAAGCTTCAAAATAGAATTAGCCATTTTATTTGCGTAAAATGATGGCCATTTGATGGAGGATGAATGAATGCATAATATTTATCAGAAAATCGCATTAATATAAGGCCACAACTTTTGCATAAATTGCAGTTCGCAGTTTGAATTGATCGCTCTTTAAACCGTCAACCAGCGAAGTGGCCATGGCTATGGTCATCCCCCCCCCCCCCCCCCCCCCGCCAATGATGCACAAAAGCGAGAGAGAGGGAGAGGGAGATGGGGAGATGGGGAGTGAAACCAACCGAGTTGGCAGCACCAACATCAGACAGTCGAAATTGCAAATTATGTTTTCGGTAGACGTGGGCTGCGGTGGGGGCTGGCAGCGGCCTGTCTACGCTCTCAGCCACCGCGCTCTAATTATGCAAACTACCTGCTGTTACTCAATTAATCTTGATTACGTTTGTGTTATCCAAATACAATTATTTTGGTATTAATTACAGTGGCTGGCCACTGGCAGTGGATTCCGGGTAGCACACTCACCTCCCACAGCCTGACGGAGGACCACTTTTACGAGCGGAAATTGTCTGGCTCGCAGGCCGAAACAATGCCGGAACACAGAACAGGCATGGCCCCTGGCATGACTTGGCCCAGCCCCAACACAAAACGCATTAGAGCCAAGTGTCTTACGGGTGTGTGGGGGCAGCATTACCAATTCCAATTCAAATTCCAAGTCCCCAATTCCCATTTCTATTCGTATTCCAATTCACATTTGAAGCGATTCTGGCCAGAGCTTGCCAAGAAGGCCAAGAAGAACTTATTAGCCTAGAAAGCTGTCCAGCAAATGTCTGTGTGTCTGTGTGTCTGTGTGTCTATGTGCCTGTTGACCTTAATTAGCATCCTTAGAAAATGAGAGTCAAGTGCTTAGAACAAGGACATTTAAATGCCAGCAAAATACTTGAAAAGCGAAGCATCACGGTACAGATTGTCCACCGAATTGTCTCTTATAATAACAAAGTTCTTTACAAATTTGTATTTGAATGTATAAGAGCGCCGTTCGGCGCTACTCGTTCGGTATTAGTCAAAATGATTGTCGTACTCGGGTATGACAAGGTCTTCTGGCTTGATTTTCTCTGGCAGTCGCTCAACGGGCTTCTGCTTGCCCATCAGCTGGAAGTCGTAATTGAAGAAGTCAAAGACGTAGAGCTGCGCGGGACTCACATAGTGAAACGCCACTGGATATTCGGAGAGGCAGTCCATGCACTGAGAGAGAGAGAGAGAGTGGAGAATTCTGTTGAGGCTGCACCATTCTGTTGAGGGAGGATCGCACTCACCGATCGCATCGAGTAGAAGGCGTACTTGTACAGCCAAAAGTCCAGCCCGAAGTAGCCGGAAAGGAGAATGTTGAAGGGCAACAGCGGATAGAATCGGTGTCGCAACTTGGAGTCTCGTGAGTCGCCCGCTTTCACATCCAAGTTGAACAGGCAGCGTCCCATCTCCATGTCCTCGGCATGATCGTCCTCCTGCCGGCACTTTGTCGTGTCGTTCAATCCCTCGACGAAGACACGCAAAGCCTCCCGGCTCAGCACATAGCCACTGCCGCCTGACATGTAGGACTGGCGGTTCGTTTAGTTACAGCGAATCATAGATGTATATGCCTTACCTCGTTCTTCTGGTGCGTGCCGACCATCTTGAAGTTGTAGCCAAAATAAATGGCCTGATCGGGGGAGTACGGATAGAGCATGTAGCGCAGATTCTCCACGAACACGTAGCTGTCGAGAGAGAGAGAGAGAGGCAATTGCTTACTACATCCCATTACTGCATTCCGCATCCAACCTACGTGTCATCGTCGGCCTTCATGAACCAATCGGCCTCGTCTAGCATGTGCTCGTAGAGGTAGCTGAAGGCCTCCTTTGTCTTGCCCCAGAGCACCTCGTACTTGTCGGGCTTCGTGAGCACAATGGTGGGCAGCTCGTCGTCCGGTTCTGAGGTCATGAAGTAGATCTTGTTGCAGCGCTTGCCCCACGTCCGCATCACGTGCACCGCCCTCGATTTGTGGTACTTGGGCGTGGTCAGCACCCAGCAGAGGACTCGCACCTCTCGCTGCAGCTTCTCGGCGAGTGTCTCGTTGCTCAGCTGAGTTTCGGGCACATTGCCGGATGTCAGCAGCATCACGTCCCAGTAGGCATAGAGTGCGATCGTGCAGCTGCCGGCCACCAGGATCAGCAACAGCTGCTGGAAGGACGACAGGCGGCGCCGAGTGGCTCGGGATACCTGTCCTCCTGCTCCACTGCTGCCACAGCTGCCACCCGGAAAGAGTGTGGTATCGCCGAGCTGTTGATGCTGCTCCAATAAGATGTAGTCCCCACCCATTTCGACACTGAAACACGAACTGAATGCCAAGACCACAAAGAGCCCCAAGAACGCATCTTATCTGGTGTTGGGCTGGGGAGACAACTGTGATAAGACAGCGACTGGTGGGCACTGATAACAGGCCGCTCCACGAACAACTCCAACTACTTTCCATCTTTGGATACACACTCTAGCAAATTAGCAGCTAAAAAAGGAAATGAATTTGCCACAAGCTCTTCCAAATGAGTCTCGAATTGAAGGCATGAAATAATGGTAGCCACTTATCGATTCATTTTGAGGAATTTGCTTGGGGTTAGGCTTCAGCTCAGTCAAAGTCAAAGCAACAATTAGCCACCGAGAACTAATTGTTAAGCGTACAAAACTTGATGGCACTTCCATGGAAAATGGCATTTGATATTCCAAGAAATTTATTTACAGTTTCCCACAGCTTTTGTTCATTAATCAAAACACTTTGGGCGACAGCAACAACCAACAGCCAACAGCCAACAGCTACCACTAGCCAAAACTCAGCAGCAGAGTTGTATAATAAAACGAAAGAGCCCGAGAACAGTTGAAGTTGAGAGAATCTTTCAATTAATCATGAGCGACATGTGGTCGTCGCTGGGGCGGGGACCGCCAAGAGCGCGAGAAAAATTATATAGCGCATACGCCCTGTTGGGCCCTAGACCCTAGATCCCTGGGTCCCGTGTCGTCCGCTGGCTCTCGTGCAAACAAATGGCTGCCATAATAGCGACGAGGCGGCATCCTGGTGGCCACGCTCTCCACAGCCCTGTCCCACACTCGGCACTCGACACGGACTCGTTCTCTTCGGTTTCGGTTCAACGTTTTGGCCAAAACAAATTCCCATTAATAAAATAAAATGCAGCCAGAAGGCGGTGGCGATTCCAGAATATTCAAACCCGACAAAATGAAAGAAACACGAAAGAATAAGTATAAAAAATCAAAAGCTATTTGGCATTGTGATTTCCAACAAATAGAAATTGCTCCAATAAGAGAGTTACAATTCGCTCTTTCCTGCACCGCCTGCCGCCTGTCAAAATTAGTTTTCGGCGCAGTGCAAACATTTCAGGGAACAGGCAAATATGTGTACTGAAGGGCAGAGGCCGTGCTCCGGCTCCGCCTCCGACTGCGACTGCGACTCCCCTGCCAGTGATGAGGTGCCAAGCTGCTGATGAATGCCTTTGACCTTCGATGACCCACTGCAGTGGGGAGGCTCTATCTCTCTCCTCTCTCCTCCCTCTTCACTCTGGCTATGCATCTATTCATTTTTGCCCAACTCGAGCTTCACCTTTCTTTTGGCATCATTTCCATTGGCTCCTCCTCATGGCCCCCCCCCACACACTACGATTATTGCTTCCACAATCAACAGTTTCCTTCCATCTGGCATCCAGAGGTGTGCCCTTGTCCCTGCCCTCTGTCCACCCAAAAGCCCAATGTAATAAAAAACCAGCCAACCAGCAAGTGTCTCTGTGTGGCCGAAGGGTGAGGAGAGCGTCAGTTGGGGTGGGGTGTTCGCTCGGTCGGTCGGTCAACTGCAAGCTGCACAAAAATCATAAAAATAAAACCAAAAGTCAAATGTATAACTGCAGATTTTTTGTAATAATGTTAGCTTTTGGATTTTACAAGCGCGCCAAGCCAAACGCCATTTGTCTCTCCAATCTGGCTCTCCCTCTCCCTCTCTCTCTCTCTCTCTCTCTTTAGCCCTCTGGCCACTCTATTCCACCCTCTTCCGTATGCAAATATATGCGAGTATGTGTGTGTGTGTGTGTGTGTGTGATTTGCGCTAGAGATGAGAGCGTGAGCAGGTGGAAACTGCAGAGAAAATTGCAACAATTAATATAAAAACTACTTGAAAACACACAATCAAAATCAAGTTTTAACGATAGAACAGAACTCCTCTTGTTCCATCCTTGAGCTCTTCCCCACACACACCGTCATAGTGAGACATCAAACGTGCAAACATTTGCCATATTTTTGTAATCAAAGTAAACAATCCACTTAACCCAACACGGACACAGAGTCAGGCCCCGCAGTCCGCAGTCCGCAGTCTGCAGCCCACGTGGCGCATGCAAAACGGCGACTGCCAGCTGGCTCTATCGCCTGCCTGTTGGCCAAATGAAACGTCTTGGCAATTCGGAACGCCCCACGGCCAACGACATTGCAAACATTCTGGCAGTGCAATCCACCTCAGAACTCATTCCAACCAAAAGCGATTCACCCATCTGTCCGCTCATCCATCCATCCATCCATCCATCCATCCATCCATCCATCCATCTATCCCTGCTGCAATGGCAGCCGTTTGTTGCTATTGTCACTGCTACTCCCTTCGCTGCCCTCCCCAGCAGGAGTGGCAGGAGGAGCTCAGTTTTGCGGATCTGTGTAGTTCCATGGCTGCCGGGTAAACGTGATGCCTTTCGATGTCTTGGCTTGGGTTTTTTATGCAAACAGCATTTGAATTTGAAATGAAAACCCTGACGGGAGGTTTGCGCCTGCCAATGTCCGACGACGCCCGTGCACATGGAACTGTTGCTGCGGATATTCCTGGTGCCTGGACCGCAGGACTCTGCCTCGACTGCTCGCTCTTGCGGTCCTTCACTGCAGGAGGTTTTCGCAGGACCCATTGCATACTTTCCAGCGTCATGCGGTTACTTTTAGCACACTGATATGACAACAGACAGAGAGACAGAGACACATGGGGAGGGAGGGGATTTTGTGTCCATTGGCATTTTGCTGGTAAACATCCTCGTACATGCGCCAGGCCAAGGATGCCAAGGATGGTGAGGGTTTTTGTGGGCAAATAGTTTTTACTGCACATGGAACGCAATGACAAAAAGGCCATAAAAAGCAATGCCGCCAACTTTGTTATTACATTTTTATACCCATGGAACACACACACATGGAACACACATGCATACAGTTTTTATTGGCATAAAGAAGCAAGTGGAACACCTGTTCCATGGAGTAGCTCAGCCCCAGCACTCTCTGGCTATCCTGACATCCTGCTGTCGCGGATTCATTTGCATTTGCATTATTTCTGTGTTTGCTCAGCCATCGACCCAACCATCCCAGCCACCCTGCCACACAGCCGGACCTGACTTTTATGATTTTTGGTTAGTTTTTGCTGCATTACAAAATGTGTTGACATGTTATGATTTCGATTTTAATTTCAGGAATCCCAGCACACAAGAGTCAAAAGGAGTAGCAGAAACAAGCAGCAGTAGCAGCTGTATATTCTCGCATGTATGTTGATCCTTTCTACCGACACATCGCAACCTATCCTCATGGAAAATGTTGCTAACATCGGGATACGAGCTTATTGATCGTAGCTTGAGAGAGACATTCCCCAGAGGCATCACGGGAACCTAATGCTGAATTCATAAATATAATAATAATGCCATAAAGCTTTGCAAATTATTTCAAGTGCAGACAATGGACTGAGCGCAGTCCGGAGTCTTTTCCTATCCAACGAACACATTCTGAAAAAATTTCCATCTGCCTGCTGTGCTCTTCTGCTTTCAATCATTTCTAATTTGTACATTTAAAAACCTCTGGGAGTACAATTGTAGTCTAATTGAGTGCAAATACTGAGTTTAATAAAGTGACTTTAAGACATGGAACCCACACAATTCATTTGCTTTGTCAATGCTCGACTGGCATATCCATTTAGGGATTTCTTCACACTTACAATTACCTTGTGAGGGACTGCTGTGGGTGGAGTATTGAAGATTATTTCCTTTGTTTTTGGGCAGACTTTTGCAAGTTTGGAAGTTGAGTGCTCTCCTCATCTTTAGGTAGTTGCCACTATGCTCTTTTTTGTTGTTTCTATTGGGATTTTCCTTATCCAATGGTGGTGCTGGCTTGGGAGTGGGGATTGCCTGCCTGCATAATTTTGCATCATTCTGGCTTGGGTTTGTCACACAGCCAAATCGAAATGTTATTTATATGCCGTACGTGTGCCGCCTTCGAGCAGTTCCGGGCTCTGGTGCCTGGTGCCATGGTTTCAGTTTAGGTTTTGGGTTTGGTTTCTGTTTCAGTTTCAGTTGATGACGACAAATGCGAGTGGAACGACGACAACGTGCACGGCTTATCGCTGGCATAGCAGAGCGAACGGCAGGGAGGGAGGGAGGTAGGGAGGGTATGGGGGGCTGGGGGCTTTGAGGGTCGTCTTGCGGTAAGTCTTTTGTTTGTGATAAGATTTTTACGTGTCTACAAATTGGCCAGCGGCTGCTATGGCATCTCCTCTGCTCCCCTCCGCCTCAATTATTATGCTCGCATTTTTGGAACGTTCGTTGCTTAAAGGTGCCCGAAGAACTACTTAAAGGCGTCAGGCATTCGCCTACCACTGTCGCTCCAGAACTTAATTAACAGCACCAGTCAGGGCCAAACTATCATTATGCACATGAGTGACCCTGATCGCTGTTGAGCCTTGAGCGCTGTTTACCGTCTGGCTGTCGCCTGATAAGTCCAGAACGGAATAGAACGGAATAGAACGCAACGCAAGGATGTCTCCAATTACTGGGAAGAGCCATCCCCGGCATCGCATTGATCCCCGGGCCGAAAATGATGGAGACCTGACTGACAGACAGCAGGAGGCCGAGTCCCTTGCTAGTCCTTTGGTCCTCAGTGCATCGACTCGACTGTGAACAGTGCACTGGCTTAGGACAATGCCTTTAGAGCCATCCACTTGTGGCCGCAGCAATTTACCTGCCCTGGGCTTAAGCTCGGCTGCTGCTTGATGATTAGGAGAGAGGACTAGGACCAGGACTAGGACTTCAGCTTCAGCTGCAACTTGTGCACTGTGAGCTGCTGTTTGCGCTGTGGCTTCTGGGTTAGCAGGGTTAGCTCTCTGCCAGCGGATACAATAAAAAGTGCCAAGTTATTGATGCACAAAACCTGGCAAGTGGCAAGTGGCAAGCGGCAAGTGGCACCTGACACTGCCGCAGAGTTGTGCAACTTGCCTGCAGCCGCCTCACCTATGCAGAGTGCGAGTTTTCTTTACCATTTACAAGCCAAAGAGTAGAAAGTTTAGAAACTGTTGCCTATGGATATGCCGATCTTATATACACTGATCGAATGGCATTCCTCTATTGAAGGGTATCTTCTTCTCGGGTATCCCCAGCATTGGAATATCGACGACTCAACGTGGGCACTTGCTCTCCATTGTATTCTTTTGTTGCCGCAATGTTTGAGCTTTGAGTGCATAATAAATATGCAAACTTTGTGGTTGGAAGGGAGAGGGCTGGGATCCATGGAGGCTCTCGGGTGGTGCCTGGTCCTTGGCTAATCAATGCGCAAAATCAAAACTAAACATCGGATAAGAGCTTCTGATGGCTGGTGCCTGGTGCCTGGTGCCTGGTGGCTGGTGGCCACGTGGCTGCCACTTGACTTTTGCCAGCTCTCACAATGCGCGTGGGAGACGTCCTTTGGTCACATTGGCAACAGAACGCTCAGGGCTTTGGCTCAGCGAAACAGAAAGAGGGAGCGATGGTGTGGGGGAGGATATTGGAGGATAGGATGATGGACAGAACTAGAGGATTGCAGTTCCAGCGTCACAGAAACAGCCACAAACATTGCCATTGCCATTCGCATTTCTATTTCTATTGCTGTTTCTGTTTCTATTTCTATTTTCAAGCTTGCACTTCATCGTCAACGGGCCATCAATGGCAACGTGTCGCATTACTCAACATTGCTACGTGACTTAAATGCCATGGTGCTGGCATCCGCTTCAACGGACTGCCATTTTGTGGCGGCGGCCCTCCTGCTGCTGCCTGCCCTTCTTTCTCTGTCTGTCTGTCTGTCTGTCTGTCTGTCTGTCTGCCATGGCCAAGACATAAAACCCGCGCCACATTACGTAATGAATGGAAAAGGCCAACACTTGAAGCGTTTCAAGCTGCTCAACTTGGTTATGCAAACAACAAGAACAAGAAAAAGAAATAAGAAATGGAAGGATGATGATTGTGAAAGCTGCTAGCTGGTGGCTGGTGGCTGGTGGCTGAATCTGAAAGGTAGTAGACAGTCGGAGTGTACTCGTATTCGTACTCGTGCTCGTACTACTGGCATGAGTGCACAGAGTTCACGGAGATGGGCACGTGACAGGAAAGGAAAGGAAAGGAAAGCAAGGAGCTGCTCCGACACAAAAAAAAAACAACGAAACAATGAAATAAAAACTAATCGTAATCAAATTCCAATTATGAGACTACATCCGGCAGAGATGGCTGCGTGAGTGGATTCACGAAGCCCGTGGAGTATCTATGGGAGTGAATGGAGATATTGACATGCTCGACTGCATGGATTGTGCATGGCAGCATTGCAGTGCTGTTAACACCCCACCGTACTGCGTTAACAGTCCGTTACGGCACTCTGTTAACCGCTCGCTGTTAACCGCTCTCTGTTACCGCTCTTCGCTAACAGCGCGCTGGCTGCTGGCTGCTCGCCGCTATAGCGCACTGTGAGCGCACGCTCTCTCCAGCCAGTGCTCATTAAAATCCAGTGAGTCAAATCTTATCTATCGATCTATTTACTTCGATACTTCCATTCCATTGCCTAAGTTTTCAGCACTGACTCACGGTGCCATCGCTTTGGGTCCCTGCCCACTTTGTCTGCACAACTTTCACGCAATTTTCATTGCTCACTTTTCGGCTTGACAAACGCAGCTGTTGCTCTCGAGCACGAGGATGAGCATCAGGCGGAGTGGGAAAGAGTGTGAGTGTGAGTGTGAGTGTGGGACAGTGTTTGCTTGGTTTGCTCTATAACTAATCTCGTTTATCACGATTGTCGTGTCACGCGCGCGTCATTTGACCCACACACACACAGACACACGCTCCGTTTGGAAGAAAGGAAGGATGGCTCACGTTCTGCTGCTCATCCTGTCCGTCGCCTCAGGAGTGCCCACCCCCTCCCACCGAGGTCTGGTTCTGGTTCAAGTTCCAGTTGTTGACCATGTGTGACTTTGGCTAACGGCTTCGTGCCACGTTCATTGTCATTGTCAACATCTTGTGGCCAACGGGGACACGTAGTGCCAGAGAGAACTTCTACTGCCATTGCCATTGCCAGTTGCCAGTTGCCCGCCGCGCCCTCCATTTGACACTCATCTCATGGAGGGACTACTATTCCTCTGCTCTGCTCTGCTCTGCTCTGCTCGCCCCTCTACTCCTTCACTGGTGACCGCACCGCTCTAACCGCAATTTGCATTGGCCGCTGTCAAACGCAGCCAGGCAACTGCCAATTTATGAACGGACCAACACGGGACGGCAGCCAACCCTTGACCCTTCCCCGTCGTTTGTTATGCAATAATTTATACATTTTTTAAGCACAATAAAAATTGAATTAAATATAAATCAAAAAACTCTCACTCGCTGGTCGCTGGTCGCTGGTCGCTGCAAACAATAAACGAGCGACCGACCAAAAAGCACCCAACCAGCCGCCAAAGGAAAAACAACAAAAATCGGGGGAGAGTGCTCTCCATGTAGACTAGGAGGATACCACATAGCCACATGGCGCTATGGGAACAGCATCCAAAGGAAGTTAAGAGAAATATTGGAGGACTATCGTTAAGTAACATTTAATTTCTTGGTACTCTTCATATTCGCTTTAATGGCGATTGATCCTTTCGATCCTGTGATTTATTTCTGTGCATCATTCCCCATGTTACATGCAGCCGCACGGCAACAATATTCTCAGTGGCTCAGAGAGAGTGGAGATGCCACCCATTAGCGGCGGGCCATGGAAAGTTTTTAACTTTTCGCAACCGCAGAAATTGCCACATGGTTTTGCACACGCTTGCCACATGGGGCTGCATGGATGAGCTGGACCATGCCACGCCTTCCGTTTTTAGTGGGTGGAGAGACTCTTCAAATTGGCCACAAAAACCAAAAAGTGCCAAAAACGTTTGACAGACAAAAACAACGTGAGCGAAAATGCAACGAAATTGTTGCCACTCGTTGAACAGGCGCCACGCCCCACTGACTCTGACTCCGTCACCTCCCAGGGTCCATACCCCTTGCCACAGATACTCACTCTGCCCCTGCCCAGGCCACTGCTTCTTTTTTTTGTATTGAACTCGCAGGCGGCAGGCGGCAGGCGACAAAAAACTACCAAAGCAATTGCTTTTTGTCTCTTTTGTGTGCACTTCACCTACACCAGTGGTCCCCCCGCTGCTACTTCCCTTTACGGTGATACACATATTGGAGTGTGTTCCAGGAATGGATTTCGCCTGGATTTCGATTCAAAGAGTTCAATTTGAAGGCTCAACCTCCGCACTTGCTTCACACTGTAACTGATTTTGATGACAGATGATGAGTTCCTCAGATCAGTCTTTAGATTATGCTGGAAACATGTCCAGGTTCAAGTTCTTCTGTTCTTTGTTCGACTCGCAAGATGTGAATTTTACAATCTGAATGATTCTGGATGGATTGTCCATTGTCCTGGAGTATTTTGTGTGTATTTCTGATATTTATTTAGGGAATAAGCAATCGAAAGCAGGATTCTAAGCTGACACACCCCAGGAAAACGGGGGGAATCGGGAACACGCTTAGCTCTGATTCATATGTGAGTGTCCCTGTGTTCCTGTGCTCGCTTGCACCGGCTGCACTGCAAATGCGTTTCAATGAGCAGCAGCTGGAGCTGGTGCTGTAGCTGGAGCAGCGGCAGCGGCATGTCCTGGCTGTGGATCCGCATGGATGGAAGGGGCCTTGGGGAGCGGGCAGCTTTTGTATAAAAGGCATATCCATTGCGTGTTTTTGTCGCGTTTTTTCAAGCGTGCTGTAATTTTTGTATGTCCCCTCGCCAGAAAACTCAGTGAATCTCTCTCTATCCAGCCCTGTGTGCCATGGGGCTGGGGCCTTGGGCATGGGACGTGTGTGGCTAGACGCATAAATATTCTGATTTGGCAAAAATTATATGCCCGTACGTGCTGCAGCCCAGCCATAGGGCAGCAGGAGTCAGAGGATGGATGAAAGCGCCAGACAGCGGGCCCAATAATGTTTTTGAATCGGTTTTTTGGTTGAATTTCCATTCGGAGTTGTTGCTCCGGGAGTGGAACTACTGCCAGGAACTGTGAGGACTCGCAGAACTCTGCACACAGCCAACTTGAGGCTGAAAGCTCGCCCCGCTGCGCTGCTTTATGACAGCGCATAATTTACAAATGGGCCAAAAGCCTGTTGCATAAATTTAACAAAACAGCAAGTCGCCATTCGCTCTTCAAGTGGGTCGCTCCTGGGTCGCTCCTGGGTCGGAGTCGGTTGCGCCCGGCTACCAAGTCCAGTCCTTGAAAAAACGCCAGCTCCCTTTAAGCCTTGTTTCAAGAGGGTTCTTTGGAGAGGGATTAATTTGCATGTTGCGCTCTCTGTTCCCTGTTCCCTGCTCCCTGCTTCCTGCTGCCTGCTGCCTCCTGACCGGATCCTGCCAACTGTTTGCCACTGTTTCCTGCGCTTCATGGTCCTTGGTCGTTGGTCGTTGGTTTTCTGGTGTCCTCGTTGTCGTCTTATCGCTGCCCTCATTGCTTCTGTCTGCTTGTCGTCTTGTTCCCATTCCTATTTTGGCTCGACTGGTCGAGAGGCTCAGTGCCCAGTGCTCAGGGATGGGGCAGGGATGAGGGCCACTAGATTGGGTCGAATGGGCGTCCGTGGGCGCCTTTATCTTCCAGGGTTGCCTTTCCAACTTCTGACTGGCTGGCTGGCTGGCTGGCTAGCTGGCATACAATGGGATGATATATTGGTTGGGAGCGGAATCCGCGAAGCGTTTCACTCCCAATACAAATGTGCCAGTCGGCTATCGTTGGTGTCATCGATTATACACGGCTTTCGCTTAAAACTTCAAAGATGATGTTGATGATGAAGACAAAAGTGTTGTTTAAATCTACTGACTAGCGGGTATAGAAGCGTCGCACAACGTTCTTACTCATTTTGTTGTATCCTGAATTCATGGAAATTGGACATAAAAATATCGAAAGCAAACAATTTTTGAGCTTTAATCGCTAACGTCACATCAGATTCCCTATTTCTTTAACTCGCTGAATTTCAATCATTTTTCATTATACTTTTCCCATGTGTCCAGCATCTCAAAATGGAAATTTTCGTAATCTTTAATATGTGAGTGCTCTGGGTCCGGTGCCCCACAGCCAGGCAGCTGATTCAACTTGCGGCTCCTGCATTATTAATAATATTTTAGATCTTCAAAGTTCCGCAAAAGATTTTATATCGCCACCCCACACCTCCAGCCACCTCCTGCCACGCTTTGCTGTGATTTATTTGGCTCGATGATTTGTGTCGGTCGAGCGGGTCGAGCCATCCCCGTCCCACTCAATGTTGTGCCCACTTTTAGTCTTTGGTCTTGTGCCCCTCGCTTGGTCCCTTTTTTGGCGGGTCCTGCGAGGGGTCGCTAATAACTCCCCGATGCTGATGTTATCCTTCGGCGTCTACGTCCCTGCCCGCAATTGCCTTTGTCGGTACAGTGTAATGGGCTTTGAATGGACAATCTCCAAGCGCAAGTAAAAGTCTCTGAGATGCTTTTTTGGGTTCCAGCTTCATGCTGAAATCTTTCACTGTACTTAAAGGGAAATTCATTTGTGTCTCCCCATCTCGAATCTTTCTGGAATTCTTGTTGGGTTTTTTTTTAATGGGTTAAATAACCTTTTACAAGGAATCTCAATGCAATGGCAGGTCGTTGGCTCTCAACAAAGGAGACAAAAAACAGCAGCAACACCAAGAGACGAGACGAGACGGGGAGCCAGCCACTTGCACGCGTGTCAGCGTCAGTTACACTCCCCCCAAGTCGCCCACTCCCAGACACCCCCCCAACACGCTCCGCCCCTCTATTCTCTGTGTGCTTCCGCCATTGTCGCGCTTATCAACAGCATAATTTGTCTTGGCGTGTGGCGCAGTCACTCCATGCCACACTGAGAGAAATCAAGGGATCAGAGGAGTACAAAATATCCCATAAGTGAATGGACAAATTATGGATTTATGGATGGAATCTTCAGTAGGAGCGAGTACTCTCATGTCGCTCCCTGTTTCCCTCTCTCCGGATATTCCACAATGCATTTTGTGTGTTCTTTCAGTGTGGCCAAAAGGCACACACACTCCGCATGTATCTCCCTTTCCACTCTCGCTCGCTCGCTGCTTGTGTTGTCATCTCCTTCTGGCTCGTCTTACACAAAATTGTTGATTTTCTCACGCTTCTCACAGCTTCCCCCGTCGCTCCTGGCCCTGCTGCCCTGTCCGCCCACAGACTCTGTTGCTCCTCTCGCCACACAGCAACGATGTCATGTCTATGGCTTTCGCTGTGACTCTGGCTTCTGGCCATGTGTGGAGAGACTGCAGACCAAACACTACCACTCGGAATACTGCATATTACATACGCAAATTGGCAGCTTGCTGGAGTTTTTGTTAGTTTCGTTTTGGGCAAAGAAATTGCGAGTTCTTTCCTGACACTTTTGATGGGTTTACTAGGCGAGTCTGTGGGATGTACACAACGTATACTGTGTGGCTGTATGTACACATTTGTCTGCTCTGAGCCGTATGTGTGTCCCTTAGCCCTCGTCGTATTTGTGTGCACCCCACTTATAAGCATAATCTAAACAAATTGATCGAGTTGTCGCGCAATTCGAGCGGGGCGGCAGAGGGGCAACTTGAGTTTTTGAGTGGATTGCTGCTGGGTAGTAGCCGGTGGGATGTTTGGAGCACTTAAATCAAGGCGGGTTGGCTAAGCTGCCTAAGTGTTGGTTAACACTTTGACTGCAGTGTTGGCCAAGTGTTGAGCAATGAAAACTCATCTGCACATTAATGCTGGAACGTCATTGAACCTGCTAAGAGTTGTTGGATCTTTAAATTTGCATCAATTCTGAGCACTCAACTTTTTTAGTGTCTTCAGTTTGAAGTGTTGTAAAGTTTGGTGCAGCAAAAGTTGCAAATACATAAATCATGTCACAGTTTTATATGCTTATCTGGGCTGAGTAATGGTTCCACTTGGTGGTTGAATTGCCAGAAAACTTGCCTGGCTGTTTCCTCGGAGGTTCCCTTCATTTTTAATTGCAGCTTGCCCGAAGAGTCTGTGATTTAGTGTTGCACAATCGCTGCGGTGTTGGTCAGTGCTCGATGTAGGAATATTTCAATTTAAAACTCTGCTCTCAGCCACCTACCGCCGCACCGTGATGGCTCATAATCGCAAATTTGTACCCACTTAGTTGTATTGAGGCTTTCCTCACCTCCCCCCAAGGACACCCAGGAGCTGGTCTGCTCTCTGGCCCACATCTTTCACTCACTCTCTCTCCATCGTGTTTTGTTCCTTTTGTTGGAATTGACTCTGTTGTTTGCTTGCTTAAGCAATGAGTGGCCGCCCCCTAAACCGGAGCTCGCTCTATGGAGCCAGTGATATCTTGTATCTGTGCCACGTAGTGGCAGTGGCAGTAGACACAAACATACAATCCCCACCCCATCCCCACCCCCGCCCTGCCGTACCCCTTCCGCTTATCCCATCCCATCCCATCCGACGCCCCACCGTGGAACGTGTAATTTCCTTTCAAGTTTGGTGTTGGGCTGGCAATTTGGTTGATTGCTTAATCGCATCACGATGCGACGTCGTTGTCGTTGGCGAAATCAGCTCCATGCCATTTGCCAGTGTGTGGGAGCGAGAGAGCGGGAGAGCCGACCCGCCACGCCTCCCTCTAACACTTTCTAGCCATGCCTAACCCCATCCGCCCCCAGAAGTGAGAGAGACACGACACGAAGCGAAGCGACACACAAACACTGTACATCTGTACAAAAGATGTCGCGTATAATTTAATGACTTTGTATGCCTTGAATTTTAATGACAACAACGACACAGAGCAGAGCGGGGTAGCACAGGAGCTGCCCGTGATTCCCTCATACCCCCACCCTGCTGCTACTGCTGCTCGCTTTGCTTGCTGCAAAGGATAATGGATCAAGTGGAGGCGGCAGGCAGGCAGGCAGGCAGGCAGGCAGGCAGGCAAACAAGCAACACCACAACTTGCAACATGCCCAAGAAGCAGCCCAAGTTGGAGATGAAGACCACGACGAGAAACACTCTGAGCAAGCATCAGCGCAAAGAGGACTCACTGGAGGATGAACGTTGCCAGGGGTGACGGAGGCTGGCTGGCAGCGGATTTTGTCCTTGGATGAGGGCAGCGGCACGGAGGAGTGGCTAACATTTGCCTCATGCATGCTGCAGGGGCAGGGAGTCGCTGCCTTCCAGTTACGTAGACAACGGGATTTGTTTTCTTTGCAGCGGCAGCGGCAGCGGCAGCGATCAGGGCCATCAGAGCATACTTGGCCAAGACTAAGCCCCCTCTCCCTCTCCCTCTCCCATTCGCGAGTGGCGAGGCATTAGTTTAGTGGCAAAGATTTATGGCTTTATTTGTTCATTGTTCTCCCAGTCCCACAGTCTCTCCCACAGCCACTGTCGTGGCTGCTGTTGGTGTTATTTTTTATGTGGACATCGCGATGTGTCTCCAAAGGCGGGAGGCAAGTGTCCAAGTTGCTTCAACTAGGATAAGGTTCCGCTCGAGTGGAATTCCCAATGCCCTGCCATCGATTGCGGCAGGAAACGCCTATGAAGGGAATGAATGGTAGGCAAGGACCAACAAGAGCCAAAGCAAAAATGAATGAGAATGAGAATGAATGAGAAGCAGAAACGAATGCAAATCCAAGGACAAAACACACACAATACAAAATTAATAAGAAAGTTCATTTGAAATCAAAGAGAAGCAAAAAGATGATAATAATATTGGTAGAGTCTTCAATTAATTCTCGTGTGGAATTAAAAGTAATTCAAATAAAAGTCCACGAAGTCCACAAATCGATAGAAAATAGTTTGAGGTGAGAAAGCTGCCGAAACGATCTTCAATTGTAGCAAAAGTAGGGGCTGAGGCCCCAATAAAAATCAGCTCTAAATGATGCATAAGTTTGTTTCAACAACTGGCAACTACTGCATTCATTCACTTCATCATACGTACTCGTACAATGCCACATTTGCATATTCAGCTGTGGCCACCAGCCGAAGGTAGCTCATTCTTTGTGTCGCTGGGACATCGATGGCACGTGAAAACATATACATGAATGGGTGTCGTATCCCTTCTTGTTGTTCTCCCTGCTGTTGGTGCTCGCTTCCTGTTTATTGACTTGTCTCTCAATTAAGTTGGAAACACCCACGAACCACACACTAACAAGGCTCACAGTGGAGTGCAGTGGAGTGGGCGGATGACATTGCGTAGCCCTAGCCCTAGCCCGTGCCCGTGTCCGTGTCCTTTTCCTGCTGGTTGTTTTTTCATGTCTCTGCCACTGGTTTTGCTACGGCTGCTGTTGGCTTTTCCTTCTTGCGTTTCCAATCTCAATTAATTTGCTCATAAATTTGTTGCCAACTTGCTTCAGCTACTCTCCCTCCTCGGTGGAGTAAGTGAACTTCAGTGATGGTCAGACCGCCTTGAGAGTTGTCCTTGTTGCTTTTGCTTTATGTCCTGGCAACTTATTATACCCCGTACATGCCAGACTGGCTGGCCATACACAATACAGTCACTAAACGACTCCAGGGCATTCTCCATCTTATTGATTTTGTAGACCTTTTCGAGGACACATTTAAGTGTGGTCCTGCTGGGCATTGTCTAGTCGTAACACCATTTTGAGCCTCTGTCTCTTTATTTTTCCTACTCTCGTTTTTTTTATTGTAATGCCATCTTATCGCCAGGGTTCTGCTTCTGCTTCTGCTTCTGTTTCAGCGACAGCTTCAGCTTGGGTCCTCCATCCATCCTTTTTCTTGATGTATTTTCCTTGCTTTTGGGGGCTTTCTGCGTCTCTGCATCTCCGCCGCCAATGCTGGCCTTGTTTTTTAGCCTTTCCTTTATGCATTTTAATTTATGCTCGGCTTCTCCCTTTTTTTTGTTTTTTCTTTATGGCCCAAACCAACGTTGATTTCTATCTATTGAGATTGAGACAACATTCCACTTAAGCAGAACAAGAAGACAGCAAAAAGGAGCAGGACAGCTGTGGAAGCTGTGGGAGTTTGGGGGGAAAAGTGTCGTTTTTATGGCGCTTAATTAACTTGGATACCATTTTCTAATTGCTTTTGCTCTCTGATTGACTTTTGTTTATTTATTGTGATTAGAAAATTGCTTTAAGAAGGAAAAAGGAAAGAGGAAAAGGTTTTTCCCATCGTTTTCTCCCAAATTGACTTATTTATTCCATATACATATTTATGTATATTCGGCTATGCTCTCTGCCTCTTCGGATGCTTTTGCTCTGTGGGATTATAAGTCAAGACGGAGTGGAGCCAGTGGGTGGATGACTTTGAACAGCGCTAATGATCACACAACCCACATCCATTACCACAGCAGGCGCTCCCCCATGCCCACCACATTCAATACTAAAAGGAAATGTGTTTTCCCACCCCATCCCGAGTAGAATTTTTCTTTTCTCCTTGTTGTTGTTTTTTTGGCTTCTTTGTTTCTGTGGCTCCCTTTTACTTTCGAGTGACTTTGAAATGCGCAGATTTATTGCGACAATTTGTTTAATGACAGGCATTTATTTTGATGGCACCCCCGAAAAAGCCACACTGCATGTGGGCGAATGTGCGGGGTGCTTGTGGCTCTAAGGGGGCAAAGGGTTCTCCCATAGACATCTAATGAGTGCGCTGCCACGCTGTCCTGCCTCACGCCCACACACCCACACATCCACACACCGAGAGCCATCCGTTTCCATCCTCTTTCCCCGTTTGGTTGCCACTGACAATTTAATTATTTTAAGCCCCGCATTCTTCACCGCCTCGCGCCCGGATGAAGACATCTTTGCCACCGAAAGTTTCCTCTCCTCCGGATGAGTCACTTTCCTGAGAGCTTCCATTCTTGGCACTCAAATGAAGACATCGCCAACAGCTGCTGAGCTTCCGGGTATCCGGGCAGCCGGATAATATTAGCAGCCAAAACTACCATACTTTAGCAGGAGATTGACACGTGGCCCAAGGTGGAACATTCCCCAAACATAATGCAACTGCAATTAAATAAATATTGTTATATGCATGCAAGCTGTGGTGATGCAGGAAACCAGAACTGTATTTGGATCCGTCAGTAAATAATTGAAATTTTATAAATGAGTATTGATCCGTTCTGAGTAGAATTTGGGATGCTGCTGGTTCCTGATCGAGCTACTCAAAAAAGGCTTGGAAACACCAAATAGTCTCCAAGGATTGAAGCCAGAGAATAGGGCAGTTGAGGGCGCTCCCCTGTGCTCGTTTCCCCTTCAATTTCTCATTAAATCTATTCCATAAGTTGGCCTGTTAGCTGATGGTCTGCTGTTATATTGGTGAAGCACTTGCACTTCCATGTTCTTTGCGTTCGCCAGAGAGTCACGGAATAGCAATTCTTCCACGAGAGTATTCATTTGAGAAAGTTGAGAGATCAACTCTTGTGTCGCCCAATAATCGGTTGTCCTTCTCTGTATCTGCTGTATCCTAAGTTGTCCCCAGATATATTCGGTATCTGTATACATACATTTTGTGTGCGCCAAATTGGCCAGCCATCATTTGCACTGCCATCGCCTGTCACACTGTCTCAGAGTGGGGGTACAGTTTTTTCTTGCTCGCCTGCTTCTGAGCTGCTTAGTGGTGGAGGAGCTCTTTTTTGTTGTTGTTTTTTGCTGCTTATTTGTAAACGATCAATCATGCAGTGCAAATGTGATGACACCGGGGGGTTGGCTGGCTGCCGGAGCATCTTTATGCCCTTCGCATCTAACCCGCAGCGACAATTTATGCAGGAAGCGGGCAAGAGGGCGCAGCCAAGCGAAAGCGCCATACATGGCGTATATAATGATATAAGCACGTACATACATATCTACAGTACATATGTAGGGGGTTTATTTTTTATACAGCGTGGAAAAACTGAATGTAATAACGAGCCAGCTGGAGTGGGTGGAGCAGGGGCAGGACAACCGAACAACCGAACAACCGAACAACCGAGCAACGCCGATAGTTGTGGCACATATGAAGACAAGGGTCTGTCAAATACAAGTTTCTGGCGTGGCCCAAAGCACCGGGCACCCAGCACCCACACAGCGCCCCTCCTCAAGTGCAGACAACATAAAAAAGCACCAAGGCAGAGAAATTGAAGATGTTTTTAAAGCCAAGACAACAATATTTGCAGTGGAGCAAGTGGCAGGAGGAAGGAGGGAGGAGTGGGTCAAGGGGTGGCAACAATATAAGCAGAGTTACCCCCAGACACACGCACACGCACACACACACATGCACCACACTTCTGCCTTAAATTGACATTACACAAAACTGTCAAAAGCAGCCACAAGAACGCGGCAACTCGGTGAAATATATGCGCGTGTTATGTGTTTGAGATACTTTTTCTGCTGCTGCTACCTTGCACCCCCTGCCCACACTCACCCCCTTAACCACCCACTGAGAGTGCTGCAAACTTAAAGGCATAAATCGGCCTAACGAAACTCACAAAAGAAAGTGTAAGGAAACACTTTGCACTGGAAGATCGTTCGATCGTCGCTATGGTAGGTAAGCAGCCACTTTGAAACAACAACGTGGAAGGGGGAAAAGAAGATCTACGCACATGGACTCTGCCACTTAAGCAGAAGCGGAAGACAAGGCAAGCTCCTGGAGCTAGGCGGAAACTTGTTGGAGCACACTTCCCTTTCTGCTCAATCCCCCATCCTCAATCCTCAGCAAGCACACAGTCAACGAATAAATGAAGTTACTAGCACACACTCAGAGACACCCACACACTCACACGCACACGCACACGCACACAATCGCCCTCAGAGTAGCCACTTTTTTGGCAAACAAATGCGAAAGCAACGACCAACTACGCAAAAAAGTATGCTACACAAATACGCGATGTTCGCTCGCTGCCTCCCTCTCTCTCTCTCTCTCTCTGCGTGGGTGTGTTTGTGTGTGGTTGAGTGTTTACATATATTATAGCTGGCGCAGAGGAGATGGCTGTGGAGTGGGCAGTAGCCAAGAGCAGCCACTGCGTTTTAGAACGCCACATTAACTACACAAGATTGGGCCAGGACAGAATGGGAATGGGAATGGGAATGTGGATGGGGTACAGCGTAGAGGAGGGGCCAGCCAGATAGTGAGCGCAGGAGAAGAGTGCTGAAGGCAGGCGGGCAGGCAGGCAGGACAAGTGGTAAAAACTCACAAGGATACAACAAAATGGTCGTCATCGTCAACGTCGTCGCTTGTCTCGTAAGCAAAACAAGCTGCAAAAAGAACAAAAATAATAATAAGGAGGGCACACAAAAAAATACAGCAAAGGCAGAGACTAACGGAGAAAGCGGATTGCCCGGCTGTCGGATTGCCGGATTGCAACGACTAAAAACGATCTAACAGGCGGCAAATCAGTGCTGAATAACGACAGAGAAGTACAAGTGTTGGAAAGGATGGCAGATGGGAAAACCAAGCTGGAAAACTAAAGCTTTGCTTGAGCGTTTTTAGATTTAGAAATCAAATGTCTAGAGATCTTAACTGTGGCCCATGGGTTCCAGGCCTCAATCGGTTTCCTGCTCCCAAAGAGTATGCCTTCAAGTTCCCTTTTCTTGGGTAAACTTCTCAGCGAGCTATAATCACCTTTACTTTATCTGCACCTTATTGAACGGAGCAGGGCGAATCATGGGAACAGTGCCCAACAGATTTGGCAGCACCCACTTTGAGGCTGTGAGCGAGTCCTAAATGGTTCACTTCGGTGGCAGTGCCAGAGACCAGGCCAAGTCGAGCAGTGAAGAACGTTCCCTGTGTTCCCTCTGTGTGCTCTGTGTCTGTGTCTGTGTGTGTGTGTGTGTGTGTGTGTGTGTGTCTGTGCCCTCGGTGCCCTCAGGGGCATGCCAGATCCTGGCAAGGCAAATGTTTATGTTGCCATAGACGCTTGTTGTCTGGCTCCGGCTTTGGCTCATGACCAGCCCTCTGTCTCTGCCTCTGTCTCTGCCTCTGGCCCTTCCCTCAAAGCCGCAGTGTGCAGCACATTTTTATGCCCGGCATTTAGCAATTTTCTGTGCTTTTCCTACCGTTTCTGCTGTCTGCTGCTGCTTCCTTTCGCTTTTCTTTGCCTGCATGAAAATTCAAGTCCTTGTGGCACCCACACCTACAACCACAACCTGGCCTGGGGGAGGCCCAACACCCACTGAATGTATTTGTATGCTGCCATTTGCCGGGTTGCCCATTTTTGTCAACGTAATGATGCGTTATGCTCAGACAGCTTAGCCCTAGCTATCCCTGGGATGCGCTTTTTCCATGGCAATGGCAATGGCAATGGCAATGCGGGTGGATGCGTCTGTTGAGTGGTGGATTCTAGATTGTAGATTGCTAGATTGGTTTATTGTGGGGTGTGTCAAGCGGTTTGCCCAGTTTGCTTTTAATTTCCGTTTGATTTGTGCCACGCCCCTTCGTACCAGTGGCAGCGAAACTTTTTAGGGGGCGTTAATGAGAGCAGGCGAAAGTTTCCCCTTGCGCGGCAGATAAGCGGCGACATGGAAAGAGTGTCAGAGTGTCAGTGTGTGTTTGTGTGTGTCCCATGTGTGTGTTTAGTTTTGTTGAACCAAAGGGCTTTAGCCAAATTTTAAAACAATTTCATTTAGTTGTGGCTGAAAGAAAAACAAAGAGAAAGAGAAGGAGAAGAGCGAGAGCGAGAGCGAGAGCAATTGAAAAATAAACCAAAAGTTGTGCCATAATTTCTATTGGGCCAGAAAGTTTGCCAGCCAAAGCAAAGGCAAACTTTTGGAGAGATCTAATGGAGCCATGAGCCCTGTCTATATTCCCATCCCTATCATCCATCTGGCTTTGATTGCCGCCCCATAAAGTTGCATATCTCTGCGAATGTGAGTCCGAGTATCTGTTTCTGTTTCTGTTTCTGTTGCTGTTGCTGGCTGCCTGCTGCTGTTTTGATTTATTAATTACAATTTATATTGTCGCATCCGGCAAGGACAAACATGGCCATGACACTCGACAAGTTGTAGGACCCCACCCAAACCGCAGCACAGCAAACCATAAGAAATACCCCTGCGGGTTTCGGACGGCATGGAGTTGAATCGAAAACGGAAGGGTATACCAGTCTGAGCCAACAACGGGAGGCTGCCCTATGCTCAGCTCATGGGATAATCAGATTGTTTGCCCGACTCATCTATTCCCGCTTTTGGGGCTATCGGCACTGCAAATATGCATTTTATTTGGTTTTGACGGGTACTGAAGCTCCATCCCCCGGGCTCCACCTAGCGATTCGATTCTCCGTCCTGCTGTAAATTGTGTGGAGTGAGAGAAAGCAACATTGCTGGACGTTGATATGCACCATAATGACTGCACGACACCAAGCCAAAGCCAAAGCCAAAGAGTTAAGTAGAGGAAGGGAGCGAGCATTCTATGGTACAGGGAATTTAAGGTTCATGCAAGGCATAATTCGATCTACAAAGTGGAACAGTAACAGTAACAGTAACAGCGCGAGAGTGCTAACAGTGAGCGAGCTCACAGGCTGTTAACAGAGATGCTGTTAACAGGCTGTTAAACGGGTGGCTTAACAGCGCTGTTGGCTTGTTAGCGCTGGTGCCCCGAACAGTTCCACTGCTGCATCTTAGAGCTGTCATATTTAATACTTTCCTAAGACCACTCACCAAGGCTTTGATTTGCTTCAGTCCACAGCGTCCACAAAGAATGGAGAGCCAGAGCGGCAGAAGTGGCAGAATGGATGGGTCTATGCCTGATTTTCACTTTTCTTTCCCACAATATTCCCTTCGTTTTTTTTGTGCGCTTTGCCTTTGACCAAACAAACTCATTTTGGGGCTTTTGGGTTTTTAATATGCTCAATGTTTTATTTCTGGCTTCCTCTCTTCACTCCACCTTGCACGGCTTTTGCTTAGTTAAAAACCGCTGGCCGAGGCTGGTCAAACTTTTTGCCGCCATCTCTCGACAATGCCACATTGATCATCGCCTGTGGGGCGTCCTTTTTTCGCAGCGTTCACTCATTACCAAAGCGACTGCATAGGGTATACTCTCTGGGGGGATGTCCTTGCAGCAGATACCTCCCTCTCTGTGGTATCAACTTGGATCTGAAGCTATTCTAATTGTTACCAATATACACCTAAGGCACTCGAGACGGAACCATGCGCGAGTCCATTCTCGGCCTCTCTGCATAAATGTTCATGAACGAGTCAAAATTGCATTGGAAAATGTTTTCCCGTTTAGTGGGTATCCAAAATTCGTACTCTCGAGTGGTAGCTCTATGGCCTTAGGGTTTTTCAGGCATTTTTTGTGTTCTGCCATTGCCAAGATAAATTGCCCGAGGGACATTTTTAATTTAGTGGCGTGCGGCTTAAGCAAATAGAGTGGTAGAGAGAGAGAGAGAGAGAGTTGCCTTGTCCTTGTTTGCTTCTAATTATTAATCAGATTTATTCTCTTGGTCTGGCCTCAATTTACCCGCCGCATTCCACGTGGCACCCCGTGGCGACCGACGCCCCGAGGCTCCAATGATGAGGCAGTCCGAATGGCATTTGGCTTTAAGCAATCAGGCTCTACTCCAGCGTTTTTCGTGTAATTATTCAATGGTGTGCCAGTGCCAGTGCCAGTGCCAGCGACCAATGGCACTTCATCACAATTGTGATGAATGCAACTCAGGTGGCATTACGTAAAGGTGCCGATGCCCAGCAGCTGTTGGCCCGTGCAAATGTATATGTGTGCTTGTGTGTGTGTGTGTGTGTGTTAGCCTCGGTCAATTGATTGGGAGCTGAGAGTCAGTCAATTTGCTGCGCGTTTGCATTTCAATTTGTTTTGAAAGGGCCGCTTAATTGCTCGAACAAGTGAGGAAAGGGGAGACGAGAGACTGGGGAGATGAAATTCGGATTGGGATTGGGATTGGGATGGGGAATGTGGCCTGCTGCCCCGCTTGGGAGCAGCGATAGCCAGCCAGCGATAGTTGGAATATTTATGATACCCAGCTGGTCATTGGGCAATGGGCGAGGCGAGGAATGCTTCAATAAATCCCCAAAAGAGTAGAAGCGTCGGAGAGAGCACATGAGCAAAATCAGCATCAAATAATGCTTTATTTAGGCATTCCCCTGATATACAAAATACAAAATTGAAAAGGAGAAATTACTTTCCGAAGCAAGTAGCCCTTTATTTCATTTTCGAATCATTCTCGAACGAACGAAACAGTTTTCGAAGCGCTCTTCCAACGACAATGAATCAGAACAAAAGAGAATTGCACGGAAAGGCCAGGAAGCAGAAGTACTCGGGTTCGGCCGAATATCAAGTGGAACTGCAGTCGCTGGGCTCCGACCAGGGCCGAGACATGGGAATGCCCGGACCGACGGACATTGCAGCGGTGATGTCGCTGCAGTCAGTGTCAAAGCAGGCACTAATCAAGCAATTCCAGACTTTTGGTCAGCCGTTGCCAGTCGCCTCCACAGTGGATGCGCCCATGGATATGGAAACGCCAATAGTTGATGACCAGCAGCCAGAACCGATGGACTGGATGTAGAGTCCGTCCACCTCCACAATACACTGTCCCACACTGAAAACAATTGAAGACAAGAAGCCACCGCTGCAACCGCTCTGGACACGCACAAGACAAGACTCTGCACAACATTGGCCACCAGGTGAGTACCCCTAAAATATCCAAGATTGATCTGAGATCGGCGTTAAATCTTTTAGACGCATCCTCCCAATCGATGAGTCTTGGTTGACGGATCTCTGGGCCTCCACGCCTCTACACAATTAAAGCACCAACATCTGCCGGGACAATTCCCAGCGTCGAATTCATTATACAAATGTACAACTTTTAGCATGGGGAATATGGCAGCAATAAATAATACCGTATGCGGAAATCTACGTTCATTTTTCAAAAATAAACATTGCCGCAGGCCCAGCAGCAAAGCTTTGGGTGGGGTGGGGATAGCAGGGAGTGGCAAGGGGACAGGGGACAGGGGGCAGGGTATTAACAACTGTCTCTGTGTCTGTTGCTGTCACTGTCGCTCTGTAGTCATCACGCTCATTGTCATTGACGACGACAAATGTTGCCGTCTTTTAGGCGTTGACATTTGATAAATTAAACATTTTTGTACAGTCGCCAAGCTTAGAAGCCGAGCCAGTGGGGCATGCTGCGGGGGCCATATGCCACGAAACTTATTTTCCCTCAGCTGTGAATATATTTTCCTCTTCATATTCGTTTTTTTCTTCTCTGTTTTGTGTGTCATTTTGTTAAATACATTTTGGCTTTATTTGGTGCCTTTGTCGTTACTGTGTTGCCCAGCCTCTCGCTCCCCTCCATCTGTGTGTTCGTATGTTTATTTTGAGTGTCGCGCAAATTAGAAAACACTTTTGACATTTGCCTTTGCCGTTTGCTTCTGCCCTCGGGTGCGCCTCCCGCTCCGATCCGCTCCGCCCCCATTCCACTCTCCATGTACCGCTGTCATTGTGTTAATTGAGCAGTCGCGCCCACGGCAAACACAAACAGCTGACAGATGGATGCATACGGGATACTGGATACTGGATACTGTAAACTGGATCCGAAGTAAACGCTTTGCTACGTGCCTTGCCAGTTGGTTATTGAAATGTGCTGCCAAAAACGCTGCTTGGAGGCGACTTCAAAGCAGCATTAGGAGTGGGCTTGACTGACTTTTGTGCATTTAACTAATTGAATTCTGGGAAGAAGCTGTGGGCTTGAGGCGACCAACTTGGAGCAGAAGAGCGCGTGATAGTAATCGTCATTTGCATCCAACGATCGGCACACCAGCTGCTGGACACTTTTGCCGAATAATGCCCCAGCCCCTGGTCATAAAATATAAAATGTGGCAGGAGCATAAAAGTAGGTAATGTATCTGCAAGACACAAAGATACAAAGTGTATTTATTTGTATTCGTTTCGCAGCTATTTGTCGTTGCTCTTCAATGCCATATTTTTTGTTTTTACAGCGCACCGTAAAAATGACCACAAATGGGGACCTCTACGACGAGCACTTTGGGCACGCTGAAACATCTGTGGACCACCTATGGACCTCCACCCTCCGGGGGGGGGGGGGGGGGGGGGGGGCGCCACGAGCAAGGCCAATGCGGGGCCAAGGCGTGGCAACCTTTCGCCGAAACTTTTCGTTCAATGTCCGTTCAATTACACGCACGATTTCCGCTTCCTGCGGCGGCGATGCCACAGAAGAAAAAACCAAAAAAGAAAAAACAAAAAAGTAAATAGAATAACGAAACGAAAACTTTGCACCCAATACTTTTCGCTCCCCTCTTTCCATGCCTCCAGCCCCCCACCATCCACTGTTGTTATTCGCTTGCGTTTATTTGACAAATATAAAACACATTTTCACCCCAGATGACGACGCCGTCATCATTGTCCTCGTCGTCGTCTTCGTCGTTGTCGCCGCCGTCATCCAGGAGCAAAGTCCAGACAAGCATTAATAAAAATAATATTTTCGCTGGGGTAAAAAACAAGCTGGGAGTTGGGGCAAAGGGCCATTGCAAAATCGTTGAGCTCAGCAGGGTGCTCAGTTCGGAGTCCTCGAATCGTTGGTCCGGGATCTGGGAGGGTTCGTGGTCCAAGTTTTGTTTGCCACTTGGCAAATATTTGCTTGTCGTTTTGGCCAGAGCGCGGCCAAAACACTTTGGCAATGGCCGAAAAGCAGGGAAAGCCAAAGGTCTCAACCGGGGCCAGAACCCTTATAGGGGAGCTCCCGATGCCTCCTGCTAGTTGTGTGTTCGCTTCTTTTGCTTCTTGGCGGGGGGTGTTGCATGTGTCAAAAAAACTTTGCAAACTTCATTATGGTTATTTGCTCACCGCAGAACGTGGATGGAACAACCATGGATGGCCACACACGCATACCGACACACACACATGCAAATGCAGGGGGGAAGAATTTTTTGTTGGCTAAAAGTCCAAGTTATTACCGTTAATTTTGTTTGCGCCAAAGTTTCGCCTGCACTGCCATCCCTTCACCCTTCACCCTTCTGCCGCACACTCTCTCTGTCTCTCTCTCTCTCTCTCTCTTGGTCTCTGCTGCTCTCTCTTTTTCTTTTTTGTCTGGCCGAGTGATGTGGGGAAAGGTGCTGGGGGTCTTTAGACATCTTCCAGGGCGAGAACTTCCGCCAAAATGATAAATTATTTTGTTTACTTGCCATTCGGCAATCATTTCCGCACACCCATCCCCAGCCCACATCCTTCGCCACCCTTCTGGGTAAGACCTGTTTATCGATGGCCAATCGATTGGCAGCAGAGCAAACTCATCTCTGCGGGGGTTTGCGCTTTCATTTATCGTTTTGGGAAATCTCATTTTCATCGCCCATGAATATTCATATTTATTTTTCACTCTTCTTCGCTTGTTATTTGCGATCTTCGTGTATTGAATAATCAACTTTATTCGAATGTAAATTTTGGCGCACTTCATTTGCTTCACTTGCCTAAACATCAGCCCTCCCATCAGCCAACTCCAGTTTGCACTTGCATTTGCATTGATGAATATTCCACAGTCAGGTTTGGCCTCGTTGTGGCCCTATAGAAAACATTCTTTCATCGCTGCAAGTTTTTTGCTTTGAAATTTGAACAGAACATATGGCATGGGGCCTGGGTTAAAATACTCCCGCTACGTTTAAGATAATCTTCCAAGTCACTTATCATTTAAATTGCATGTTGGAAGCTGCCAAGCTTTTATAGCTACAATTTAATATAATAGTTTTGATGCACTTACGTTCATTTTCATCTCTTAATGAATATCTTGAATATCTTTTCTTGTTTGTTTTTCTGTTTCTGTTTCTGTTTCTGTTTCGCACTGTTGATCGGCTGTTTGGGTCTCTCCTCTTGGCACTCAAAATTCATATTTCCGTTGGTCTATTCTCTTCCAATTTCCATCCTGTTTGCTTGTTTATTCCGTTTCTGCATTGCCAACACTCACTTGTATTCACATTTCCTACTCCTAGTACTCCTCGTACTTTTGCTATTCCTTCTGCCGCTGCTGTTGTTGTTGTTGTCTTCTAACCCAATTCCGGAACTTGTTTCC
This sequence comes from Drosophila guanche, assembly GCF_900245975.1. NCBI lineage: Eukaryota > Metazoa > Arthropoda > Insecta > Diptera > Drosophilidae > Drosophila > Drosophila guanche. Next base: position 2,620,073 of record NW_022995753.1, on the reverse strand, counting down.
TTGGCCCCAGACACACAAACCAAATAAACCCACCCACCGTCGCACCAGCGTTCCCGTTTCCAACAAAAAAAAAGACAAAAACGAAAGAAAAACACAAGAGGAATCGCACCAAATTGCAAACGGAAAAGTGAATTACTTTGTTGTTGTTCCTTCGTTTGTTTCTGTATAGCCAGAGAGTGATGGAGAGAAGGGAAGGGAAGAACAGACAGACAGAGCGGTTGGAGTGGGCTGGATGGGTTGATTATTCAAGTTTTAATGATGTTACGCATGAGGAGGCCGTGGAGCTACAACTCCCACCAAGGAGCAGTTGAGGAGGGGATTGGCCCAATGGGGGGGATAAGTATGAAGGCACTGAAGTCCCACTGCCAGATAGCCGAATAGTTTTTACGCGTTCTCAAGAAGCTTTTAACGTTTTAATGGATAGGCGGCATTCTGATGGGGCTGTGGCATGGGGCTATCCTTTTACGAGCAAAAAGTGCTGAGCTGGTTGGCCATTTCACTGGCACTGGCACTGGTCCTATCACTGCTACCAGAACCAGAACCAGAACAATTTCTGTTGACATGAAACTGTCCTCTCTCTCTCTCTCTCTCTCATCCCCTCTCTCAGTTGGTCTACCCAACGATTTCCATCTATTTAAACCTTGGTTAGCCCCTCGCCTAGGTCCTGCTGAGTGACTCTAGCCATATGCTTGTGGTAAATGCCAACAGTTTTTTGTGTAATTGTCAAAAGCAACAACAGCCAGCAACAAGCACCAAAAACAGCAACAGAAAGTCCCACCCCAACACCGGAGATACCCTTCTCTGAAGCTACACATAAAATATGGATGGAAGATGCAAAGATTTGGGTCGCTGAATGGATGCAAGCCCATGGACACACGAAAGGGCAGGGTATGCGACACTCAGAAGAGCCAACAACAAGCGGGGGGGGG
>NW_022995753.1:2556643-2618487 GCF_900245975.1 Drosophila guanche | reverse complement strand
GGGGGGGGGCAACAGCAAGCAAGTCCAGCGACAATGAGAAAATAACGTAAACAAGTAAATGAGCATGAACAAATTTTTGCGCAAATGTCAGCACTTTTTTCTCTAAGCGGTGAAGGGACAGCTAGAGAGAGAGAGAGAGAGAGAGAGAAAGAGGGGGATGAGGATGGGGAGAGAAAGATTATTTTATCGCCTGCACCCACTGCCCAAGCCCAAGCCCACGCCCTCGTCCCACCCCTCTGGCCACTTGCCTTTATTGAGTTAACTAAACAGCAACAAGAAGGAACACACACACACAAGAGGGCAGGAGAAGGGGAGGGGCGGCAGCAGGTAGCAGAGGACTGGATTGTGAGCAGTGGGCAGGGACAGGCACAGGCCGAAACTTTGCTGCGTAACGGTATTTCCGCACGAGGATTAAGCATTTGGCCAGCGGCAGAGGCAGAGGCAGCCCAGAGTTACACAGCTACAGATGCTCCTGGATTATCGCCACTGTCTCTGCCTCCGCAGAACAGAAGCCGCAACAAAACAACAACAGAAAGTAGCAAGAACAATCGGTAATGGCTGTGCGCAGGTGAGGGTAAGGAAGCTCCACTCCAGCGAGAATGAGACAGAGAGAGAGAGAGAGAGAGTCGACCCATGGGTTACTCATTAGTGTGGAATACGCATAAACCTTTTCCCCTTGCTTTTATTGATTGCATTGCGAGTACATCTTTGGCAATAATTATCCAGCAAAGTCCAGTGCTCTCGTGTATCCTCATCGTGGTGCAGTCGAGCACTTCTTCGAGCAGCGTCCTTGCAGGGGATGTACATGGACATGGCCAGCCAGCAGGGCATATCAGAAGCCACAATAAAAATGCAAAGGTGCGACGGTTGTGGCTGCTGCGGTTTCCCCCCTACCCTAATGGGTAGGTGCTGATGGAGATGGAGATGGAGATGGCCAGCAGCCACAGTGTGGACTCTGGACTCTGGACTCTGGACTCTGCGCTCCTAGATTATTCATCTTAGATAAAAGGAAACTTTCGAGCGTTTGCCGAAACAAAAACAACAAAGACAACGACAACCGCTGGCTGCACAGCTTAACGCAGCTATCCTTTATGCACCTGTGGTTGTTGTTCTTTATTCTTTAGAATACACTTTGACAACGAAGGATCCATCGCTTATGTACACCGTCTGCAATGCTCCGGCTGCCAGCTGAACTCTCTCGAACTGCCAGTAGGCAGAGGTTTTAATTTCAAAACTTGTTTTAGCATTTCGGAGTGTCACTTTGCTGTAATTTTGCTGCCTAATCGACAATGTTTCAGCTGGCACAGCGCAGCGGCAAGGCGCCGGGTAAGTTGCAGCAAAAACGAATGTGAATGTGCATTTATGGATATTACTACCACTGATTCTTCAGTTTTAATTATGCGCTTCCCAGGCTCCACCGACACAACAATTCTGCTGCCTGTGCGGAGGAACTATACCCAGACGGAGGTCGATCGCATGCAGCAGAGGCTGGACACGGGCAAGCTGCAATCCAACAAGAAGACCTCCAAAAAGAATCGAAAGAATGACGAGAAGGACGAGGATGAGACGCGTCGAAAGGTGCCCAAGAAGATCATCTCCACTCTGATCAAGTCGCATCAAGCGCCCAGGCTCTGCCTCATAGATGTTTACATGGTGATCGCAGGCGTTACCCAACCAATTCGTGTTTAAATTGTCACAGATCAATGTCAAGTGTGTAAATTATAATTAATTGATCACTGCCTATGGCTTGAATGCGGTCTTTTTCTGCCTGAGAGACCCCGATTGAGGCAGGGATCCCGATTATCCGCTGTCTGCAAGTGTATGTGCATGTGCAGTTGGTCCTTTCTTCTCTTCGATTAGTTGTTCCGGTTATGTTTGTATTGCATTTTCCCTGCTGCTACTCCTGCCTGCCTGCCTGCCTGCCTCCCTGCCTGCCTGACTCTTCTGATGCACAAAAGCTGCTTACAGTTTGACAACAACTGGCTGATGACTGCACACGGAGCGTGGGAGTGGGGCGAGTGCGAGAGTGCGTGAGTGCGAGAGGGAGAGCGATACAGCATTGTCTACTTAGTTAAGTTGTTATTTTTATTACAGACCGCCTCTGGCAAATGCTTGGGAAGGCGTGGCACATGCTATTATGACAACATACACAAGTTGGCAGCAGCAGCAGCAGCAGCAGAAGATACGAGCAGAAGCTGAAGCAGCAGCAGGAGAAGCATTCCCAGCATTTACAACGCACACCGTCGTCTGATGATGATAATGCCCCAAAGCGTGGCACAGGTGGCAGGGTCGAAGGCAGACAGGCAGGCAGGCTGCCAGGCAGGAGGCGATGGCAGCTGAAAAGTTGCTGCAGGCCAAGTGGAGGTAGGGGGAGAGCGACCGTGCCAGTTCCTTGCCTCGTTCGTTTTCATTGAAAGGAGGAGGACATGGGGTCAGGGGGCCTAAGTGGCAAGTAACAGTTGGCCAGGGGCTGCAGAAATATAAGCACATAGCCCCCTCCCGGCCCATGGCACGATGCAAGCAGCTGGCCGGCAAGCGACTGAATGCCAAACACTCATCAAGTGTAATGAGTCCTGGGAATGAGTAATTGAGTGCTCTGATTGATCGAATCAGTGGGATTGGCTACAGCTAGCTCCCTAACCAGATCTGATTAGCCACGGATGTGCATGTGCATGTGCATGGCGAATCATTCATTCACTCACTCACTCACTCATTCATTCATTCATTCATACATTCACTCAGTCGCTGATGAGGCATTCAAACGGATGTTGCTGGCAGAAGAGGCAGTGCCCGTGCCCGTGCCCTGGCCGTGGATAAATCACTGAATGCATTCATTAAACGGCCATACAATGGGCGGGTGTTGTGTAGATAACATGTTTGTGCACATAATCACGATGGGAGAGAGTGTTGCCCGAGCAGATACTTCAGCATTCATCATTCTGGGACTGGCATCTTCATGGTACAAAATGTGCAACATTAGTCATCCACTTGGTCCACTCAGCGGACACTCAGCGGACACTGGGACACTCGTTTGCCTAACCATTCATTGATCCACTTATTCCCAGCCAAATGTATTCAATCACTCACTCATCTGGCAGTCCGAGCAGTCTTGACTTGGGCGAGTGTCAGTGCCTTCTAGGCTGTTGCTCGTCAACCGTTGTCAATGTCCTTCTGCCCGCCTTCATTGTCCTTCCTCAGCTGTCATAGCTGTTGTGTGTGGTGTGGCTGGGACGAAGGGAGATGGCAGATGGGAGATGGCCATGGGGAGGCAATGAAAATACCTGCAAGCAAATTATACGAAAACTGAGCAAGCCAAAAACAACGGAAGGTTGTTATTTTAGAGTTCAAGTTAAAGTTAAGCAGCGCCTGCAGCACTCGGCGCACAGCGTTCAGCACTGGCATGGATCCTGTCTGTCTGTCTGTCTGTCTGTCTATCTGTGGGGTTTCTGGGAGATGGAAGGTAGAGGATGGTGCATAGAGGATAGAGGATTGGGTAGATGCGACAGCAATGAAGTGCACTAGAAATGTGAATGAGGATGCGAGTGTTTTGGCTGTGTGCTTCTCCTGCTGCTGCTGCTGCTGCTGCTGCGATATCCTTGCCACGTCCTATCTAGTTGACTCTATTCTCGTTACTCGTATCTTTGTAGAACAATTTTGCGTCAATGCAAGCGGCAAAATGGTTGAATGAACGAATGAATGAATGAATGAACGAATGGGCATAGCACATCCTCGCTCCACCGTTCCGTCCTTCTGCTCACGTCTCTCTGGGTATTTCCTATCTGGTTGCCCATTCGAATGGCGCTGAAAAGTTTCTCTCACTTTGACTTAAGTGACGCCCTGTTCCACCTCTTCCTTCGTCTGATGCTGTTCCTGCTGCTGCCCTTATCCTGCCAGTATGCCAGGTCCTTACTTGCTCCATCCTTCTGCTAGTCAGCCATTCGACCAACAATTGCCGAGTGCACAAGTGAACAGCTCAAGTGTTTGGGATGCTCTTTCCGCTCTTTCCGCTCCTGCTGCTCCTGCTCTTTTCGCTGTCGTTGTTGCCGCTGCAATTAGTGCAGAACGCACTATTACTACTCCTATTATTATTATCATTATGAATTTCAAGCAATCAACTGCAAGAGAACGAGCAGCAAGCAGCATTCAAACTTAAAGTTGTCGACACGAAACTTCTCAATGAATATTCGCTCGATGAATGCTGGATTGCATGGGAGGATGGTGAATGGTGAATGGTGAATGGCAGCAGCAGCTCGAGTTCAAGTGGAAAGTGCCTCGAAATGGATGGGGAAAGCTATGCTTGGGTATGGTTATGGTTATGTTGTGGGTCCATGTAAACAGGAGACCATGAAAAGCCATGGAAATTGAATGGTTGCTCTTCATTTCATTTTCCGTGTGTCTTTTCCGACTCTGTATTTATTTTCTTGTTTACCTATGATAATTGTGATGTTTATTTATGAGAAAGTCGAGCGGGAAGTGCCTCTCTCTTCCCACAAGGAGCATTTCTAGAGGAAAACTCCAGTGAATTGTTTTTCGCATTTTTCGCCAGGATATCTTTTTGCTATTTTTAAGGTGAATTTTTTCTTTCCTTCTTTATTTTTCCATGGATTTGCTTCTCTGTGAGATTTCATGGCACATTCTTGGCGAGGACAGGGACAGCGTGGGAACTTCACTACGAAAGGAATAAATGAAAGCAATTTAAAGGGATAGACTCCACAGGAATATATGAAGCAAATTCGTAAGGCCAAAATTAATTGATTTTATGCACAGCCCAAGGAGTGCCGAAGCTAAAATAATAGAAAATAAACGAATCTTAGCTGAGTTTTGGGTGATTGTAAACCAAAAGTGGAGGCCTAATTGGAAACCAAAACCTAATATTTTTATTCATTTACAGCACAAAAGAAAGTGTTTGGATAGCTTCAAATTACTCCTCCACTTGGACAATTTTCATTTGGTTTTTGAACCATGCAATAATGAAGGTTTTCCTTCGCATGATGTCACTCCACTTTGCTTTGTTTTTGCGGTCATTTGAATAGCAAATGAACGCCCAGAGGAATCCTTAAGGCTTAAGTAGGTTATTAAACATTACTTATCAATCCATTGTTACTCCTTGTTCATCCTTCATCTTTGTGTTCATCTACATCTGAGTCTACAACTGTGTGCTCATTCCTCATTCAGCCTTGCTCCAATTTCCTATCTTTTAATTAGACTGGGCAGAAAACAGAGATTTACTGCTGGACACTCGCTGCTCTCGAATGGGATGGGATGGGATGCTGCTGGTGTGCTCTGGGAAATTGTCGCACTATTATGTACACTTTGGTTCGAGACTCGTTTCGTTTCGTTTCGTTTCGTTTTGGTGTGAGTCTAATAACGGGTTTCAGCTGACATTTCCCTCTGGCAGTGACTGTCAGTGCCTCTCTCTCTCTCTCTCTCTCTCTCTCTTTTATTTACTGTACAATCAAATTTAACTGTTTAAACAAGCGATGAAAAGATTCTGCTCCTCTCACACACACACACACATGTGAGAGGCTGCTGGTGCTGGTGCAGTCATTGTCATTGCCAGAGAGGGCCGTGGGAGTGAGCGAGGCAAAATGCAAAACAATTTCAGGCGAATTAGCGTAATTGTCTCACCACTGCCACTGCCACGGCTGCTGCTGCTGCTGCTGCTGCTGCTGCTGCTGCTGCTACTTCTGAGACAATGGATCCCAGGCAGCAAAGTAAAAGGAGCTGCGCCAAAGCCAAAGGAAGGAGCACAGTACAGCAGAGCATTCAAGCTACTTAATCCTCTAATTTGTGTGTCTGTGTGGCTCTCCCACTCCCACACCCACTTCCACTTCCACTCTCTTCGTATCTGTGTGGGCCACGCCTCTTTTATTCGTTGTGTGCCCAAAAACCAAAGCAAAGTTTGCCTTCATTTATATGCAAAAATGTAAACCAAAAAATCAGCGAGAATGTTAAATCCAACAAAATGCATTTAACACATAAAAATTTGCATAGAAAGTGGCTTTGGTATGCTGCCTCCACCCTCCCTTTCGAATGAGTGTGGGCTGTGACACGTATCCCACACAGAACCGCACGGAAACCTCAGAACCGAACCCTAACACCACTCTCCAGCCATCCCACTATGCCACACTACTCGTATCTCTCTAGTGCGAGCAGAGCAAAACAATTGAAGTTAATTTTATTTTTATTTCCGCTCCTTTACATTTCTTTTATTGTGATGTGCCTGTGCCTGTCCCTGTGCCTTTGCGTGTGTGGGGTCTGTGGCTAGAACTGTCCGTCAAGAAAGCACTTCCAGTAACGGACAGGAGCAGCAACATCAGACAACTTTCCAGTGCAACGCAAGAATTATGGATGTGCAGCAACAGGTACTGGGGTTGCCACAGAACATTTGCTGCCTATATTTAATCATATTTCCCTGCCTGATGATAGAGAATATCGCTTGAGATTCAAATCACATTCTCGAAATAAAAGCGCTCCTCCGATTTTCAAGTGTTGCACAACGCTTTACAGTTTCCCTCTTTGTGTGTGGGCCTCTCCTCCCTATCCTTTTTGGCCATTTCTTATTATGTATTTGTAACCAATTGGTTGCCCAATCTCTACCCCCACACTCCCTCTCTCTCTCTCTGTCTCTCTCTCTCTCTCTATCTGCCCATTGCATTCACGCTCAGTCAATTTTTTTGGCTACTGCTGCTGCTGCTGCTCCTGTGTATCCTTTGCATGGTTGTTGTTTTTGCATGTGTTGAGACTCTCATGGAAATTTGCATACAAATTGCGTCTGGCGCGTAGGTCGCAGCCTGGGACGCTGCTACGTTGCTACGCTGGAAAGCTGGAATGTCGGGGGCGATGGCCATGATGTGGGCGGGATACGTATGTACACACATGTGTGTACATAGATATGTACATATGAATAGGACAGAACCAGCTGGCCCGACATCCGTTTGGGGTTAACGAAGGGTTAACACAACACAAAAAAAACAACAACAGCAGCAGCAGCAGCAGCCGCACCTGACAACTGTCAAATATTTGTGGGCTACCATCGATAAATGGAATAGCAGCAGCATGATCCAGCCGCCTATAGAAAACACGCAACACAGATTATATTTGATTATTTTCTTCTTTTTTTTTTTGCTATATTAAAGTTAATTTATTTGTAATGCATCGAAGCAGCACTTTAAACCAGATATTTGCTCGGGATTGGGATTGGGAATGGGATTGGGACTGTGATGGGTGTTGCATCAACAATCAAGCCCCTAACTATTTGATTTATCAATTTGAAATTGCAACAACTTGTACGAATAAATTGTATTTGAGGTTCCATTGCAGTCTGTCTTTTGGTTTTTCTTGGGCTGTGGCACAAGCCTTGGGCAGAGAGATATTTGAGTGGGCATTTGGGTTGGAAGGGGGGATATTACTTCTTGGACCTAGTCGCGATTCGTCCTGCATCTCGCTATTTTGAGATGTTTTTGGATGCTCCTCCGTTGGAACATTTGGCATGGTTGGTCGCTGCCAAGAACAGACGTTCCTCCTCCAGTGCCAACTCGGCCCTTAATGGTTGAGGAGAGAAACATTGTTCAATGTTAAATGGAAGCTTGTTCCATGGATACATACTCCTCCTTGGCCTTTTCCAGCTGACGCTCGTACTCATCCTTCGGTTTCAGATAGCGGACCATACCCATTGGAATATTTCCATACCGCCTGCGTGCAATTTCTCGCTGATATTCAATCTTGTTTCTGAAATGATACCAGTGCAGTGTCTCATCGTCGAGAAGATCCTGCCTTAGTTTATCCTTGCTGCAAGTAAATTATGATATAAATATGAGATTCAATGATTCAATGTGCCACATGGATACGCACGTCTGATGAGCCATTAAACGTTGCAGCTTAATATCCTCGAACTTCATTTTGAGGCGACTCCGTAACGAGGCTTGCTGAATTTTTGTGTACTCTTTGCAGGTGTTCTGAAACTCTGCTGGGGCAAAAGGAAGTAAAATAGTGCCTTGAAATAGACTGAACACCAGGGAATACTATATTTTCCTCGGACAGACAGAAGGGACAAACGCTCACCCATGAGACTGCAGTTTCACTTCCAAAATGTGTAGAATTTAGTGTTAACTCGTTGCACAGACCAAAATTCAGAGTGATATTTTTTAAAACTAGTTCGAATTTTTTGATTTGCCTGAAGCTGTGCGTGTGATGACGAAAAATATAAAACTGAAACTGCGAGAACTTTGAATTTTGTTGCCTGAGAGTTTTGACAGTTCAATGGGAACGTTCTGCCCGAACACAAAGTGGAAGGAAGTAGGCTGCAAATTTAAATTCAAAAATTTTAATTAAAATTAAATTAAAATTCAACAAAAGTTTCGCTACGGAAAACACGCAGTATAGCGAATCTATCGTGAACCAACGAGTAGAGGTAACGAGAAAAAACTAAAACGAGAGAATGCCTGAGGAACGTAAGATTGAAGATGTCGTGTGGAGCATCAAGAACGGGGCCCACGATGAGGTAGAGTCTCTTTTCGTCAACCACAACTACGACGTCAATGCCGAATTGGGTATGCGCTATCCCATACACTATGCCGCCGACTTTGGCCACCTGAAGATGCTGCAGTTCTTCGTCGGCATGGGGGCCGATGTGGACCGGAAGGACAAGTACGGCATCACGCCGCTGCTGGCTGCCATCTGGGAGGGGCACACCAGCTGCGTGGAGTGTCTGCTCAAGATGGGCGCCAATCGCAAGTTGCTGACGCCCAATGGCGAGACCTACATGGACGTCGCCGAGAAGGAAGAGATCAAGAAGCTTCTGCTGCACACGAAAATGGATCCAAAACCCTAAACATGTACACACCACTCCGGTTCAATGTTGTTGAATTCCTTCAAAATAAATTGTGAAGAGCATTTCAAATAATTGTAGATACTGGCATTGGTAAGCCCCTGGCATTTGTTTCAGTTCCACCAGTTGGAGTCCCAGCAATCCACACACCGACATTAGGATCGATTTATCATCGTTAGCCTTATGTTTGGACTTTAATATGCAAATCAGCCTTTTCCTCTCGCATGAACGCCCAAACATATGCAACAAGACACAATCCCGAAACCCGAATCCCGACCAAATGCGATAAATATGTTGATGCGGTTGGGTTTTTTTTGTATGCCCCCCCCCAGAAACAGTTCCAGTTCCAGTTTCAGCTCCACTCTGCCTACTGGGAGGGCATCTGCTGCTGTGTGCTTTTTCCTGCATTCTTCATTAAAAATAATGAAAATTGAATTTAATTCGCTTGTCAGGCCTAATTATAATTATGTTAATGGCGCATGTTTTCCACAAAATTTACACAATGCTTATCCAAATCGTCACCGAACATGGCCCCCGACCATGTCCCATGCCCGATGTATATACACATGTACATTTGTATGTACATGCAACCCAATCGCTGCATATGTTTTTCATTTAAAGCGACAATTTTGATCGGGCCAAATTTGTTGGAAGTAATTGGCAGTGATTAGCCTTCAGTTGAAATGCGCTTGTAAAATTCTTAATGGGGAAGAATCCATCATTGGCCATTTGTTATTACTTGGAGGAGCTGTCATGTACAATAGATCAATAGAACACCATATACATATATACATACATACATCTTTTTACGATTGTCCGCTGTTAGTTTCGTCGCCGTCTCTGATATTGCTGCTAATCTGCTCTCCTGTTGATCTGCTGTTAACCTCGTTCTGCTGTTAGCCTTGTTCTGCTGTTAACTTTGCTCTGCTGTTGCTGCTTCTTTTTGGTCGTTCTGCTATTGCTGCATGGCTGTTAATCTTCTCTCCAGTTGATCTGCTGTTAACCTCGTTATGCTGTTATTGATGTTGGTCTGCTGTTTGCCTCGCTCTGCTGTTAGCCTTCTTCTGCTGTTAACTTTGCTCTGCTGTTGCTGCTTCTTTTTGGTCGTTCTGCTATTGCTGCATGGCTGTTAATCTTCTCTCCAGTTGATCTGCTGTTAACCTCGTTATGCTGTTATTGATGTTGGTCTGCTGTTAGCCTCGCTCTGCTGTTAGCCTTCTTCTGCTGTTAACTTTGCTCTGCTGTTGCTGCTTCTTTGCCGTCGTTCTGCTATTGCTGCATGGCTGTTAATCTTCTCTCCTGTTGATCTGCTGTTAACCTCGTTATGCTGTTATTGATGTTGGTCTGTTGGTACTGTTTGCTGCTGTTGCTTCTGTTTCTCTTGGTGCTGCTCCTCTTACCCTTCACGTCTAACCTCGTCTACGACTAAGCTATTTGCAGTGCTTGAAATAAATTAGTTTAAGTCTCGCATTCATGCTCAGTGTTCATTTAGCCCATGCAAAATGCAGTTTTATTGCTGGAACTACATCTTTTAGTATTTGTTTGAGCTGGTTCTCCCACTATTGACTTTTTCTTTGTTCCTTCTCTTGTGTTTAATCAGCGTAGAAGTGATTTGAGGACTGTGCGAATAGTTTTACCTCCATTACCATATTCCAATTCCCTACTTCTCCCACTCTCTCTGTGGGTTTCTTTTCATTTTGTAGCCATTACCAAAGCCACTCGCTTGTCGCTAATTTTTTCACTTTAGTTTTGCCCGACGATATGGAAACAATCGCTGAACTTCAACCAAACCAAGCCAACAGCCACGCGGCAGTAGGCACACAGGCACACAGGAGGAGGAGGAGGAGGAGATGGGCCAGGAAGCGGAGGTTGGAGTTGAATTTCGGTTCGGTTTTTGGCAAAGTTGGTTACAGCGATTGAATTTAATTAGCTTATCATGAAAGCGTATTCCCCATAAATTTATCAAAATTGCTTTACACAGCAGCCCGGGCATATCTTTGGCCGGGAAGGGGGGGGTCTTTGGGTTGGGTGGCATACAGGACTCCCGGCAGCTGTCGGCAGCGGCGGCTGGGTGGGTGGGGCGTAGCACAAATTGCATTACGACCCGCCCATTAAACTGATAAAAACGAGAACCGAGAGCGAGAGAGAGAGAGAGAGAGAGCCGAGTGGCGGCGGCTGAAGAGCGACACTTTAAAGTTGATGGTTCGAGAGAATCTAAAATCAAATTTATTAACGCACATTACAAAGCGCACACTTCATAGCACACCAAATGGTTGGGGTTAGGGTTTGGGTTTGGGTTTGTGTTTGGGTTGGGTTGTGTCAGGGGGTGGCTGGCAGGGGGTGGTACAGCTGTCAGTGTTGAAAAGCTATTTGTGAAGCAAAGGGAACACAGTTATTTGTAGGTGTATCAGCAATAGTTCCCACAAATGACAGTCATTCATAAATCTGCAGAGTTCCTACTCCGAATAAGTGTCTGTGAGTTCCTTTGAAAGTTCATTGGCTTCTTCGAAGGCAGAACATTAGGAAAACATGCGCCTAATTGCATCCCTGACCTTCTGCCACTGCCACTGATGGTTAATGGGTGTATCTACGGCCATATCTATGTCATTATTGCCCCAACCATTCCAGCCATTGATGAGGCTCCTACGCGTTTCGTGCTAACTTTGCGTTTGTGCGTGGGCGTAGGCAGCCCTTAATCAGCTTTAAGTTGCGGTTCGATCAACTCAGCCTTATCGACGGAAGCGAGGGTCCGACACACCGACACACCGACACACCGACGGACCGACTGTTCACTTTGATAGCTGGCGAACTGTGTTAATTGATAAGCAATCGTTAATCGCGGTGCCTGGGAGTGGGACACTTCAACCCCGAAATAAAAGCATAACCGCGCTCCTTCCCTTAACCCTGTCTCTGTCTTTGCCTCTCTCTCTCTCCCTCGCTCTCTCTGTCTGTCTGTCTGCCTTTGTGGCATGCGCCTATCTCGGGTGTTCCCTGCACAGGCGTTCGCTTGTAGTGTCAACGCGATTATGATGATTATGTCGCTTCATGTGATATGGTCAGAGGTAGTAACACACACACAGACACACACAGAGAGAGAGAGGGAAAGGATTAGTTGGGGGCATGCAGCATAATCATCATCATCATCATCGTCATCCGTAACCATCCGGCCAGCAATTGGAGGCATTTGTGCGTGAAATTACATTGAAAATTTAATTGTGCACACACACAAAGCACACAAAGTGCCGGTCGGCGGCGGAGTGCATTAGATACGCAAAATTTGCTCATAAATTAAAATGCAACACTGCCGCCTGCTGCACCGCAATCACTGTGCAACACAGTGGCATGGTGAGCAGCGGAATGCGGATAAGAAATGCGATGGGAGATGGCACTGACCACACCCAATGTCAGCGATTCGGGCATTCGGGGATGAGAGTTTATTGATCTGGCCACAATTCAGTCCCAAGTCGACTCAAGGCGAGTGCCATAACCTGGCCATGTCTCGACAGAGAGCCCACACACCACACCACACCACACCTCAATCAACTGAATCTGGGGCAAACGAAATTGAGAATTTAAGAGAAATCGACTGAGGAAAGGCTGAGGGCCGCTGTAAATAAAATATTATCAACCATAACCAGGACAGAGTGCTGGCAAACTTTCAGCACGCAATCATTAGTTGATTGTCTATCGATCTGCCTTCGGCGTAGCTACTACGTAGTACTATGTGCTACTTCGGGGACTGCATACACAGCACGTGGCACACGTGGAAGTTGCCGCACGAATCTCTCCTGTTGCGGCCAGCTTGAAAAGTGCTGCAGCAGCTGTCCCCCTTTGCTCACCCCACTTCCACTCTCCACTTTCCACTTTCCCAGTCAGTTGATGCAGTTTTCCTGTGCGAAAATTAACAAACAAACACACACACATACACACACATGGGGGGAAAGCGAGTGTGGCAAATGAAAATGCGCGCGCGAGAATTCAATTTGTGGAAAAGAAAATTGTGTTGGATGAGCGGCGGCGGATGGTGGGTTAGGCTACGGTTTAGCCTGCTGCCTGCTGCCTGTTTACTTGAGGTTTGTTGCCACCCCCACAAACCCCAAACGTCATAGCCAGCGGTGCAGCAGGAGGAGGAGGAGGATTCCCTGCCGGAAGCAAATGCAAGCGAACAAACGAAGCTCGCAAGGCAAATACGAATACGACTATCCCCTTGGGGATGGGTGAAGTGTTGCCTGGCTGGCTAGGCTCTGTGCCACATGCCACATGCCGTGCGAGTGTCTTGGGTTAGACCAAAATTGGCACAAACGGAACTCGATTGAGTTCGCGGCTGCCACGAGGACTTGTCACCCACCCATCAAGCTGCTGCCCCACAATGCGTTTCCGAAGTGTAGGTCTCTAGGACCAAAGGTATTGGCTCTCTGTAGGGTTAGTGTCCAGCTTGATGGGCTCACCCGAAGGGATAAGCCCATTGCTGCTTGGAAGTGCCGTGGATTTCTGGAAATATAGATATATGTGGTAAGCCCCATTTACATACCCGGGGAAAGGAATCTTTCACGCCTTTGCCTTAGCGTTCATCGAGTATGCAAAGCCTTTTGTTATCCCCATCATTGCCCTTGTCCTTGTCCTTGTCCTTGGCAACGCCTGCGACCAAGTGGGGAGCGAGTCGCGTATGGCATGGCATATTCAACAGCACAGCACATGCCTAGAATGCACCTGCAACCATCCTCGTCCCTATCCCATATGCAATTCATGCCATAGAGATCTTCTCCAGAGGTGGTTTGCCCCGCTGGAGCTGCTGGAATACAAATGACGGCAATCTGTTTGGCTGCTGGATGCCAGCTTCGACGGGTTGAGTTGAGTTTGTGGGTAGTTGTGGGTGAAAACCCCCCAACCCATTGCCACCGTTCTCTGGCCAAATATTTCTATTATTAATGTCTGTTTATCTGCATGCGACGTTGTCGTGAGTACGGTGGATAACACCGTACACACCTCCCCCACTCTCGGCTCTCTCTCTCGCCCTGTCTCTCTCTCTCTCTCTCTGTCTCTGTTTTGTTGGGTCTCTTTGTTTACGCTGCTTTATGAGCTTCGATTAATTTTGCGCGCAAATAGCAGCCGGAGAAGGAGAAACAGCAACAGACGGAGGAGCAGTTGGTATCTCTTGCGCTCAGCTATATTTATACATAGTTTATTAGTTGTTGCTCTTCCCGAGACCCGAGACATGCCCAATGCTAATGATGATAATCATCATAACGATAATGATTATCTGTTGCGGCTTGGGGGGCGGGAGGTAATCATTATGAAAAGAGAATAAAGTGCACCCTGGAGAGAGTTAAAGGGCTGACAGATTACCTAATCGGAATACATATATATAAATGTAACTCGCAACTTGATATGATTCACCTCATGGACAGAGAGCATTCACATGTGATGCCACAGTGTCAGAGTCTCAGTGTCTCAGAGAGTCTCTCTCCCAACGTATGGTTGGCAGCAGTTTGTAGCTTTTGTCCCCGTTAATGACGCTTGCACTCAGCGTTTATTGAGGAAAGTCTGGAGAGATTGGAGAGGTTGTAAATCTTCAGCTATCGCTTGGCAAACGAGTTTTGTTTTCTTTGGGTTTATTTTCATTTTTCGGTATCGTAATTATTATTATTTTACGAGTTTGAGTGTGGAAACTGCTCTGTGGATCGTAGGCCCGAGCTGTGTGTGGCCTGTGCTAATGCAAATGTAAATATTTCCAAGCATGGGTGCAGGGAAAACCAATTTGGGTGGTGCCAGGGGAGTGGTGTTTGCAGAGTGACGCACTCGGTGGGCGGGTTCCACAGATTAAGAGATCTTGATAAGCAGAAAAACCGAACAAACAGAAACATTTGCGAATATTCGCGTAAACAAATAACACACAAGCGTACACAGATAAACACATAAACATACGTAAACAATGTGAACAGGCGAAAGCTCCCTCTCCCCTCTTTGCCGGCAAAGTGCGAAAAATTCTTATCTAGCGATCGATAATGAAGGCGAGGTCGAGGCGGTGAAGGAAGTGCATTACTATCAGCATGTGTGGGATGTGTGTTCGCTCGGATTTAGCTAGAACCCTCGGACTGGTTGGTTCTTTGGGGGTAAAGCTTTTTTGCTGCTGCTGCTGCCGCTGCTGCTGCGAAGGAAGGTCGGCCGACGTGACCAGCGGCACATAGCGAACGAACGAACTAGCAGCGAAAGCTTTTGCGAAACGGTTGGAGGGGGGACGGGGCACTGCGTTTGGAGTCATTTCCCGTTGCTATTGCCCAACCAATTTCTATATAAAGCCCCATGCAGGGCGTGCGTCCCGCGCACATTGCAAATATCTCAGCCCCAGGTTCGGTCGCTCTCGCTGCTGCTCTTACACACACACAACACAGACACAGACACAGACACAGCATGTGGTCAAAGATTGCCATTAGTGGAGCTCTGCTCGTGATGGGTGGCGCTCTGGCCGCCAGCGTTGTGGATAACTTCGCCTATGTGGATCGCTCCCTGGAGGTGGCCATGCCAAAGGCCAAGCGTCATGCGGCGCAGGAGTAGCACGAACGGCGGAATGGAATGGAATGGAACGGCACAGAACGGAACGTTGGAGTGTGGGTTAGTGTACCAGAACCACTCATAAGTGCCGCTTACATAAATACATAAATACATAAATACATACATAAATATGTATGTATCCATATGTACATGTATATGTATATGTATGTAGGAGTGCCGGCACTCCTCTGCTGCCGTCTACCAGTGGCCCCAACGAACAACACCCCACACAGAGGTTGATCCCCCTCCACCATAGAATTAGGTTTATTTTTTTTTTGTATCATTAATTTCGATGTTAAGCGACAATTAAATTCCAACCAAATGACCTGCAAATTCTTTTCGCTGGTGGGGCTTACATGAATGCATTTTGTGACTTCGTCGGTGATCCATGATGTTGCGAGTCCCTGTGGGTAGTGATCAGTGCTGGGGCAGCTTCTGGCAGGCAGTCCAACTGCTGCTGGAAATACTTGGAAAATGTGTTGGCTAGCCGGAGTGGGAGACGAATCCCCCTCGGTTCCCCTTGTCAACATATTAAATTGAATTTGGTTCAGGCCTCATTTGCTTTTATCTTTGCTGACTCGTCAACTCCCCCACCCTGCGACGAGACTTTCAGACCGCCACTGTAAGCCACACACACAATCCCAACTCTCCCCCCTCTACCCTCTACACTCTTCCTGTGTCAGTGGCCGCAATCTGTGGGCTGTGGCGCCGCACAAAAAATGACTGGCAAGCCGCAAATACTTTGTCAGGATCAAGTTGACAGTCGGTCGGGCCCGCTCGTTCCCTACGCTGCTGTGGTCCTGTCCGGCAAGGTCCTGTGCTCCATCGAGACTGAGACTGAGCGGGCCTATGCCCACCCTCTCCTGCAGCCAGGTCCTCACGCATTTGACACTTTTTTGTCTTTTGTCCGAGAGCCGGCTGAGTGTCGCCATATGCCGGAGTCCTGTCCGCTGTATCCTGTCTGGGTGTGCGTGTGTTGAGGCATTTGGCAGAACAGATTGTTCAAGATTTGATTTCGGGCAAGCTTTTCCACCAGTCACAGCCACAGTCACAGTCTCTCTCTCTCTCTCTCTCTCTCTCTGCTGTCTCCCTGGAACAATCGTTAATCTAATGAAAGATGACATTCTCTCTGTGTGTGTGTGTGTGTTTGTGTGTGGGTGAGTTAGGGGGAATGTCCCAAAAACATTTGAGCCGGCTTTGGCATGTGACCACTTCCCCATCCACATCCACATCCACATCCGATTTGGCCCCCAGTTTGTCGGGCATTCATCATTGCAGGCGCAGGCCTGGGGCCGGCGGGCTTTGATGAATAAGCGGCTAGTTAAGTAGTGGCCGGAGTAGTTGTGGAGAGGGAGAGAGAGAGACTGCCACAGACCACCTGCGATCACAGTTCAATCTGGTCAATCTTCTACTCCCAAAGAGGCTGTCGCGAGACTGCATTCGGGACTGTCTCCTCAGAGCTCTTGCCACGCCAATAAAATTTGATTAGCCCAAGTCCACAGGCTGCTGGGAATGTGAGGGAACAGCCCTAACCCTATCCTGGCCGTCCTAGGGCCTGGCCAGGGCAGGGACATGTGCATTGTGTATTCATGGGGGCAGCACCAGCACAGCGAGGACCTTAGACAGGACAACTTTGGGTTAATTTACATTATAAACTTTGAATATTTTATTGTTTGCAGAGGCTAAGGACACAGCTGGCCTCCACTGCCGTCTTTATTGGTGCGGATGCCTGTGGTCAGCAGAATGATGACAGAAAGGAGCCGCCTGATTTAATGGCAGCATAAACATTCCTGGCCAAGATGCCTCCTCCGGGCTCGCTCTCTGTGGCACTCTCCGGTCGCTAGGCTACACCCTGCTGCCACATTTTCTACTCGAACTTTCATTACCATTGCCAGTGCCAGTGCTAGTGCCAGTGCCATTATTCCCTTTTGCCATCCTCATTAGCATAGCTGGCTGTCAGGGCCTGGCCTGGGCCCGGCTGCTTGTTAAGCTTTTAAGCATCAGGTTACTAAATAATTAAACAATTTCCCCCGTTGGCAGCTCGTAAAGCAAATCAACCGCAGATTTACAGTGGAGTGGAGGGGCACCACCCGTCCAGGAGCTGCACCACAGACAGGTGGCAGACATCAACGTATCGGATTGCACGCCAGTTTTCATAATCACAAACTCGATTATGTTTCCCTTTCGAAGGATGTTTTCCCTTTCAATCGCTGGTGGACACTGACTGCAGCTGATAGCTGTTCCAGTCTTTGGTCTACGCAAATATTGTGAGTAGAAAGGCTCCATTTAGGACTCCATTTGGCGAGCAGAGATAGAGATACTCAATGATCCATCGATTAACCCTCCTGTATGTGTATCCGTGTATCTGTAGCAACTGCACCTCCAGCTCCACCTGCACCTCCTCAGATCTCAGCGCCACTTATGGCTGGCTTTTCCGTTGAAAACTCATGTTTATGGTCCTGGAACGTTTCTCCAGCTGAGAGTTTTTGGCCGAAGCTGCTAATAAGCTACGTGTTTCAGCATCAGCTCAGGCAGCACACCCTTTGAGTTGCACGCTGGTTGCAGCGGTAGTTGCCACGGCTTTTGGGCTAATAAAAATACGAGACAATTTAAGCCGCTGCCTTGCCGTGTGCTCTTTGTTGTTGGCCCTCCCCACGCACCCAGGAACTAAGCCACATATGAGTAAAGCCCCAAGCTAATCCACAGAACAACACAGAACCCGAGGGGCGGAGAAGCTGAAAATTAATAATTTATATTTAAATTTGTTTGCTGGCGCCCAACAATGAGCCAAGGATTTTCAACGCCTTTTTTTTGTGCTGGCAAGAAGAAAGGGGGGAAAACTCTATGGCCCAGGGTTGGTGGAGTGCGCAGGGGAGGAAACTCATTTAAAGAAATTCTCCGCTTATCGGTTGGCTGCCATCGAAATTAGCTAAAGCCAAAAGTGCGCAGAAGGACACGGACACGGACACGGAGACGGAGATGTCCAGGGTGCAAAGCGTATGCAAGGAATGCAATAAATTATAAGGCAAATCCAGAGTTGAGATCACAACAACCACGGAACGGCCATTAAATGCCCCCCTGCCACCACACCCACCGCACTGGTGTCTGTGCTCGCTGCTCGCTGCTCGCTGCTCCCAGCGCTCATTCTTCATTTATTCTTGCTCCTTGTTGTTCCTCCATTTAAATTGATAAAAATCGCAAACAATTTTTACGCGCCCGCCACTCAGGATCAGCAGCAGAAGAGGACCAGCATGGGACAAGGACAAGGACACGGCTGGGGATGAAAATGCAGAGGAGTAAGAGGGAGCAAGTAGCTGCTGCTGCAATCAAACGGCAGTTGGAGACTTTAGTTTGTTGTGGAAATACTCACAAGTAGGATCAGAATGTTTAAACAAATAAATGAAACAAAGAAAATCTACTTGCTGTGGGCAGTGCATAAACCAATCTCCATCAAATAATTATAGACTTTGAAGGGGGAAATGCTGGATGCGAACACGAAAGAAACGCCAATTTATGTTTGGCATATCTGCAGACACAAAATGTGTATGGAATAGAGCTGCTCGAGTTGCAATTATTTGTTCGAATTGCTTCATTGCTGAAGGTATTTGCTGGCTTTCCAGCTTAGGACTCCTCATCCATCTGGATGGGCTTCAGTCGGTCCCTGCGTTAATTCATTCCCTCTCTGTCTTCACCTTCACCTCTGTCTGAAACCCCCTGAAAATTGTGAGCATATGTAAATCGTTAAAGCCGCAAAATGTTTCAAAGTGTCTCCTTTAAAGCAAACAATAAGAGTGCGCAAAAGGAAATCCAAAAAGAAGAAAAGTTTAAATACAAAAATGCTGACAAATGCGATTCGATTTCCATCCGCAACTGGGAAGGTTTCAGCTGTTGGTCAGAGTGGGGTGCGGGGTGCGGGGTGCGGGGTTTCGGTTTTCCATATCTCAAAGTTGGGAAATTAAATTAAATTTCTTTATTGGCACTTTTTTTCTGCATTCGTTTCATTTCGTTTGCCACGCATATGCATATGCAGAAGGAAGCGGCAACAAAAAAATACCCACCCAAGGGTGGGTCGTTGTGTGGCTGGGGGTTGTCTGTGTGGGTGGGTGGTTGGGTGGTTGGGTGGTTGGACAGCCGAAGCAATCAGCAGCAATAAATGATAAGCTTCGAGGCAAGAAAGCCTCTGGCAAAAGACGCACGAACACAAAGCAAAACACAATGTGGGGCTAAAGGCCAAGCAAAAAACGTCTCAAAAAAAAAGCAAGGAAAGGAAAGGAAAATGTCACATACCAGACCCGGAGTCCGATCCCCGCTGCAGCAGCAGCAGCAGCAGCAGCAGGGCCAGCACCCACATTGAGGGATGGAATAGGCTTGGATTGGACTTGGACTTGGGTCTATGTCTGGTGGAGATGGAGGGGGCGCTTGTCTGGGGCTACTTTGCAACAGATTTGCCGCTAACGAAGCGCACGATTTCCAATAATGTGCAGAATGTGTCTGCGAGATGCGGATGCGATTCAGTTGCTACCCAGCAGGACATCGGACAGCCACGTTTAAGCACAACCAGTGGGAGGGAAACTTTATTTTAGTTGCTAGTTTCAATTCCGCTTTCGCGCTGTTTCTGCTTTCTGCTTTCTGCTTTCTGCAATTGCCGCAGCAGGGTATCTGCGTAGTCCAGCTTCTGTCTGCCCCACAGGCACACATTGAGATACAATCAAGTGGGCTTGTGGGGGGCGTGTGCGAGTGTCACTCATAAAACGTACACCGAATGGACATCCACACACCACGGAGAGATGCGACTTGTTAGCCGGACTCTTTGCCATAATGAGTTCCCTTGTGGCCAGGCCAGAGCAGGCCAAATCGCCCTTTTATAGAGCCACCCAGGGGTATGGCGTAAGGGGCTGTGCGTCAAGGTGAAAGCCACTTAAAGCCAAGGGCATGGCTCAACAATTTCCAGTTATCGTGTGACACTAATGAAGTGACAGACAGCCACAGCTACAGCTACAGCTACAGTCGAAGCGCCGAGACGCCGATGACAACCCGACCGCAAAAGCCTGAAGTGTGAATTCGTTGTGGCTGGGGAGCGAAGAGCCACTTGGAGTTTGATGTCTCCGCTTAAAGCCGTTTAAAGGGCCAAAGCTTCCGGCCCCCCCTCTCTGTATTATTCTCTCTCCCGCGTTTGGTGGTCCTTGGACAGAGGCCACATACATTATTAATTGCAGAATAATTGCAAAATTGTGTTTGGCCAAGTTAATTTATGCAATAAAACTTTACACAGGCCGCCGAGCAACCAGAGACCGACCGACAAGCCACCGACTGACTGATGTGAGTGGGTGCACTGGGGCACTGGGACACTGGGGAACTGGGGGGGACTCCCTGTTATTATGGACTTCGGTTTAAAGTCGTTCGCTCTCACTCAATTTGCCACTCTGCAGTGCCGTATAATTCCTTTGCTCATTTAGAGCAAGTGCCGTGCGGCCTTTTTTCTCTTTCTCTTTCTCTTTCTCTTTTTTTCGGTTTCGTTTCGTTTCGTTTCGTTTCTGGCCAGCCAGCTAATGAGCCACCGATGGTCATGGGCCAGAGAACCCTTCGCTGTCCGCGGTCCCATCCCAGGCCAGGCCAGGACAGGCCAGAGCAATTACTTAATCATTTGCCTAACGACCAAATAGCAGGCGAACGGCAACACCAAAAATTAGCAACAATTAAGTGAAAGTTGAAAGGAATTCGTTGGGGGTTTTCCACGGGCAGGCCCCGACCGGCTGGACAGGGTTTCAGTACTCGAAACTGGTAAGCCAAGGGAATAAGCACAAGTCTCAAGTGGTGCCACATGTGAGTGTTGAAATCCAATTGAAAAACAGATACACAAAATAGACAGACAGACAGACAACATAGACAATACATTTCAAGACGCAGCATTATCCTAAGTACAAACACAAAAAAACGATTCAATCGATTGCCCAGCAGACATAGAAATTGTCCAAAGAGTTGGCATTTTGATGCCACTTTTACTCCGGTTTGCAGTGCGCTAATGCTTAAGTTCTGTTCGTTGCCACTCGGAGGATTTGACTCCTCCACTCCCACGCAAAAAAGAAGCCATCGAACGAGGGGAAAATCAACATAAACATTTTTGATATTTCAAATATTTTTCATTTAACATTCCTTGGCCGAGGCATGAGGTTGCCGGGGCAGCGGCAGATACAGCAGATACAGCAGATACAGCAGGATTGAGATACGCTTGGGCCTTGTCCTGGCTTGTTGTTATTATTGCTCTCCGGCTTCTGCTGCTCCTTGCCTTGGCAGCTGTGTGCAGAGTCAAGTGTCTGCCTGTGTGTGTGCATCTGCATCTGCATCTGCATCTGCCAGATACGTAGCTACGTGTGTGTGGGGATCTTATGGATTTTTGCTTGGGCCCAGGCAAGCATATAAATCTATTATCCTTTAATTTAGCCACAGAAATAATGAAACATCTAAGAGTCCATTGTGTGCCACGCCCCAACCCCCCGTCTCGCTCTCTCTCTCTCCCTGACACACATAAATTCAATCAACGGCAATTTGCTGGCAGGGCTGCAAAGGCGTCAATGTGCAATTTATTTATTGTTGCCACAGCCGCTGCTGCTCCTTCCTCTCGGTGCAAGACTGCAGCACCCAAAGCTACATAAAGGGCACATACAGGGCATGCCTGGCTGCAGGGAAGCAGCCACTGGAGAGACTGCAAATATTGAAGCAGCTTGCAGTTGAAGGAGGTGTCTCGCGGGCACTGTGTCCATTTTTATCCGCTTCCCAGTTGCATATATCGGCACAGTCTCTAGCTGTTGTGCTTGGATCTGCAAATTGAATTTCCATTTTGCATTTGTGCGATTTTGGCAATTCATTAAAATTTGCTCCATCGAATGGAGGCAGAACTCGGAGGCAGCTGCAGCTGCAAGGCAAATGGAAATGCAAATTCCCCAAACCAAAACCGTAGAAAAAAAAAGGCAAGGGAGCAGGGGAGAAGGGGAACAGCAGCAGCCACCAAGACACAAAGCAAAGACAAAGCCAATGCGTAAAATTGGCAATACAAGAGAAGGCCCCAACCCCCAAACCACTCGAGAAGAGTCAAAGGAAGGCAGTGGCAAGTGGCAAGTGGCAAGTGGCAACATCTGGCCTGGCATCTGCCTTAATTAGGCAATGTGGGAGCGTGGAGCGTAGCTTTCGGTGCTGCCTCCGTGGAAATTCGAGTGTGGAAATTCGAAATAAAAATGGCAAACAAATGCTGCAACGTGTTGCAGCAAATTCCTACACACACACACACACACATCCCGGGGCATGTCCTGGCACAGCGATGATAATGGGCCAACACGCTTGAAGCACCTCTGGCTGGCCACCAGAGAAGTTATCGAGTGAATCGATTAACATTGCGACGGTGCTAATCGCATCAAATGGGAATTATCCAGCCAGCGATTGATTTACGGCCATGGCCAGTGCCCGTGGGCCCCCGGTCTCTGGTCACTGGTCACTGGTCACTGGTCACTGGTCGGATTTTTTAAGCTGCCTCCAATCTTGGGGGATATTCGCAATCAATTCCGATTCAACTGGCCCAACACGCCCTGCGAAATCATCTCCATTTCCGTTTGCATTGGAGCCTCGCTGCAGTTTTGTGCTCTCCGCTTCAGCTCACACGACGCCCACTCAATTGAGTTATGATTTATGTGCCGGCAACAGGTGAGGCAGCAGGCTGGTTAGGTGCCAGAGATGCCAGCCAAAGGACACGTTCCACATCCGGCAGGCAGTGCTCCTCCTGCTGCCGCACCATTGGGTCCCCGCCCTGCTGCAGGCGTCAACTTTTCGCGCCTTTCGCGTTCGCCTCATAAACTGGACCGTTGACGTCACATTTGGCATGCAGGACACGAGACCCGGCACGCCTAAGCCCCTAGCTGACATGCTTTACAGAGGAGAGAGGACCTCGCTGCTCGGCAGTTGGACTGCCAACTGATTAAAATGCGTTGCAGGACCATAAAAACCGTCGAGCGTCGACCGTCGACCGTCGACCGTCGAGCGTCGACTGTGTGTCGTCGGCTCTGGCAGCGTTGCTGCATTTGCATTTATATTGTTTTGACCCGAGCATTATTATCATTTCTTTTCCGGGAATCTCTTTCCCCACACCCCTGCCACACCCACTGCACGCCTTCATTATTTGCCCTCGCAACGGACACGTAGAGAGCCATTCGCCATTCGCCATTTGCCATTCTCCGCGCTGATCCTTGATTATGCCTCCAGCATAAAGCCAACTTTTGTCGCCGCCCCACGGCTCGCCCCGCCCTCGAATGCAACTCGGACAGTGGCTGCTGCTTTATGGCACTTCTTAAAACTCATTCACGGGGCAAAACTTTGCGACACTTTCCACAGCAACGTGGTCCCGGGTGTGCCCATAAGCCAGCAAAGAAGGCTTACTGCAAGGAATACTTCCGCAGAGTGAAGAGTGAAGAGTGCTGACAGTCGGCAGCCTTTGATTCAGCCTGAGGCAACGGCCTGGTTTGCCGGCAGATCGTGTGGAGGCTCTGGTAGAATCTTCCAGCAGCCAGAGGGGAGTACCCCACTTTCTGCCACTGCCCTTGGTTTCGGGCCATGAGATCTCCAAGGCTTTGCCACCTACACCAAGCAGCTTGAGGCCCACATTTGCAGCATTTCGATGGGCGTAATCAGTGGCCCGCATCGAAATGGCGCCCACAGAACAACACAGCAGCGGGGGCGGAGCAGCAGCAGCAGCATTGGGAAAATCGAAAAAAGACAAGAAAAATACCCAAAAAAAACAGAATGAAAGAGAGGAAGAAAGAAATGGGAAACGGACGTGGACGCTGACTGATTAGAAAAATTGTGTAAGACATAAGAAGCGGGTGTGGGGTGAAGAGAAATGAAATAAAAATCAAGCAAAAAGTTGCTAGAGCTGCACGAAGCCAGTGGGCAGGGGGCAGGGGGCAGGGACCATACGCCGGGGGACGACTGTGAAATGAATAAAAAAGAAATTCATCAAATTTTGGAAGCGACAAGCCCCCGCATCCAGCATCCCAGCATCCCAGCATCCGGCCGGACAGGAAGCGGCTTGTCAGCACGCGCAGCTCCAACAAAATATTGTTGAAAACAGTTAGCGAAACAATTTAATGATGAATGATGGTCAATAGGAAATTTCTTGCATTGTGTGCGGGGCGGGGCGGGGCGGGGCCAGTGCTCATGGCTGAGCAGCTCCTCCTCCCTCAATCCCCACCACACCACACGGAACCCAATTGAATGGGAATTTATTAAAAATGTTTCGAGCACAAAAAACAGGAGCTAGGAACTTCTTCAATCGAGGAGCCTCTCGGTGGAGCAGAGAGGGTTTTAGTGAAGGGTTTTTGGCTGGGGGGGGGGGAACGTGCTTAGAGCGGAGATATTGAAGTGCCTGCATGGGGATTTGTATGCCTGACTCACTGGTTTTCATGGGTTATTTCTGTGGCTTATTCTGTGGTGAAATATGGCATGGAAATAGCTGCGAGTGCTGAATAATTGCCACATTCAATCAATTTACAGTGGCAACGCAATTTGTTGTCTGCCGCAGACTTCGAGGGTCGGGCACCATCATTATGCGAGACTTAAATTGGCATTTATCACATTGACAAACTCCTGTCTTCAGTCTTCAGTCTGCAGCTCAGCTGTCGACTCGCTGTGCCATTCGTCATTCGTTCATTTGGCAATCAGAAATGAATTTTTTGTCCTTATCCTCTCTACCCATTCCCATTCCCATTCCCATTCTCTTTCTGTGTATGTGTGTATGTTGTTTTGCAGCCCCTCCTGTCTTCGATTCTGTCAATTGGCATTTGTCAAATGACTTTGGCCTCCCCCGTAGAACAGTTGCAATAGGCAATGCCATTCGCTCCTTTCGCTTTTCGTCTTCGTCACGTCAGGATAAGCAGCAGCAGCAGCAGCAGCAACGGTAAAGAGTGCTGGCAAGGACCTAGCTGTAGCTGTAGCTGTAGCCTGACGAGCTGCCAAATCTTTTGGCAAATCATTTGAATTTGTGCGATTTTGGGCATTGCCATTGGCATTGCCATTTCCTGCTGGTCATTTATCTGGGCCTAATGCGCTCCATGACATGCCGAAGGCATTAGCCAGCGCCCAGTATCCCGCATCCCGCATCCCGCATCCCTCATCCCGTATTCAGCTTCCATGATTAACAGGTTTCTCCATTGTGGAGGCACTTAGTGGGGCATCAGGCTCGAGTGGATGTTTGGGATGTGCCATGTGGGATGGCTTGGGGATGCCATAAACTCTGGCCAGAGCCAATTAAGAGCCAAACAATTGTGGGTACAAGCACACACCATTCGATACTGACGCACACACACACACACATACAGAGTCGATTTCTTGGACTTGGAAATGGCCTTGGCCAGCCCTCGGGGCGTATAATTTTATTGTGATGAACTGATAATGTGACATTATTGCAACTCATTTGTCAACAAATTACATCCAACATCCGCTCGGACTGTGGACTGTGGGACTGTGGGCTGTGGGCGTGGCTGTGTCCTGGGCCTATGTATCAATCAGTGTGCACAAGGATGTGCCCCCCGTGCGAGGACTTCCGAGCTGCGTACATGGAAAGCAAATGAATGAACGAATCGCCCGGCATTGGCAAAGATCAAAAGTGTCAATAAAACAAAAGCAGACAAACAAGAACCTGGACCAAGACAAAACCAACAAATGGAAGGTGGAATTGCAAAGGGAAAGCCACGAGCAGGAGTGGCAGTGGCAGTGGCAAAGCCAAATGACAAAAGTGGCAAACGTGGCATAAATTACAGAGCCAACAACCCACTGAAAGAAGAGCTAGTTAGACCCCAAGCAAGCGGCGCAAAAGGGACTGAAATCTCCACTTAACAAGTGGCCTCCAATGATGCGCGACAGACAGAAGTTCACATGGCAGTCCGGGGCAGAGTAGCGGAGAGACAGCATGTGGCAGCAGGACACACACACACACACACACACACACACACACACACTTGACAAAGTAAATCAAGGAAAATTAAATGAATTATTGCCGCAATAAATGTGGGCGCATGGCAATATAAATTGGGAATGCTGCCGCCTCCCACTTCACTTCACCCACTTCAAATGGAACACAAAAGCAACCAGAGATGGGCAGACAGATGGATTTAACAGCTTGCACAGATACAGCTGTAAGATTCGGCCAACGAGTGCAGCACACAGATCCAACAGATCCCAGCCAGAGTCCCGAAACCCATGCGATGCTCTTTTTTTTTGTATGATTGATTGCTGGCACACGCCACCACGAGAAGAACTTCAAGTGCCCAAAGTACTCGAAGAGACCAAAGCCCTTTTGGCTGAGTGTCCTTTAATTAATCCAACGGCTATCTAATATTCGAATGTTGATGGTAATATTGAACGCCTCTCCAAGCTCTCTCCTTTGGCTCGTTTTCTTTCGAATTTCATAGATTTCTCGTTGGTTCTGTTGGTTTTTGCCATTTGGACTTTGATTTATTTCAACTGCTTATAATTTCGTGCACGAGGCTCAGTCTGTGTCATTTCTTTTTGTTCTTTGTGGACTGGTGGGTTCGGTGGGTTCGGTGGGTTCGGTGGGTGGAAATAAATAAAAATAGATTAATAGCCGCTCGGTGGGGCTCGGAGACAATAAATTTCACTGCCAACTAATGCGACATAAGAAGAGGATCAACTATTTACGTCGCCCCCTCTGCCGTCAACCCATTTGAATTGTTTCAACGGACAGAAGCTGATTGCTACAGTTATGCTTCATTTAGCTTTGTCAGCTTTGAGCTGTGACACGATTTTTATATCGTTTCTCATGATGCTGCCACTGCCACTGCCACTCCTGCTACTCCTTCAGCTACTGCTACTGCTCCCGCTCTGGTGCTCCATTGGAACCGTCAACAAAGCATTGGGCCACGTTAACAAAATACAACAACAACAACAGAGGCAGCAGGGAAACAGAAACAGGGAAACAGGAGCAACAACAAAAGCTTTTAAGGCCGCATACATTTTTAATGAAACGAAATGCGGCCATTAAACATTCCTGAGACTGACTCTGAGACAGTCCTGTCAAGGCATCCCCCTCTCTCTCTCTCTCTCTCTCTCTCTTTGTCTCTTTCCTGTTCCACTTCTCAGTCTCCGTTTCTGTCTGCTTCGGCTCTGGACTTCCTTTTCCTCTTCCTGTTCGACGATGCTGCGCCCAATGCCAATGTCCCAGCTTCGCCCACCCACCATCCTGTTGCCTTTTTTCCTTGTGCCTTTAGCAACAATTTAAACTTTTATTAATTTTACATACCCCTCACACACACACACACACACACACACACACACTGTCCATTGTTGTTGCTGTTGTTGTGGGTTATTAAAAAAACAAGCTGCCTGAAAATCTTTTCTTAAATTAATATTTCTTTGTACGAGTGAAGGCAGCAGCAGCAGCAGCAGCAGCAGCAGCAGCAGAAAAATAAATAAAAATAAAGGAACAAAAAAACATGAATGTGGGGAAGCACAGCGTCGTCGACTTCCTGTCGTCCTTTTCCCTGGCTTGCACGCAGTTCAGCTTTGATGCGATTTTCCATTTATTTTCACCACCTCAAAGAGCATGAATGAAAGTGGATGGAAAGCGGGTGCGGAGCGGCTGATTGGGTGTAGAAAGGGGGGAAACCATATTTCAATGCCGCCTAAAATTACTCTCCACTTATGCTGCAGCTTCTGTTTTTTGTTTTGTTTTTTTCTTGGCTTTATTTATTGCCAATTAAATATCGGCATCGTGGGTATCGATGGCTCAACTTGCAGTGAGAACATCTCTGATATTTCAGCCTCTGTCTGCAAATGATCCTCCTCCCACTCCGAGCTGGCTGGGATGCGCTTCTTTACATCAATTTATGCAGCGAAATTCCATCAAATTTCCTCGGCGCTAATCTTTCTTTTAGTCGATCCCTTTGCGCATTCCTCGATGGTGTTATTTGCTGCCTCGTGCCTCGTGTTCTTGCATATTTTATAAGCCGCTTAACCCGCCAACACAAAAGGATAACTGCAAAGGTCTTCAGATACATTCTAATTGAAAAATTCCAACCCTATGAACAACAAGTGGATTCTCTGCATCATTATTTCTGCATACCTCCTGGCTGCCTCCCGCATTCCAACTGCTGATCCTGCTCCTGCTGCTGCCTTTTATTCCCCAGAAACTCTTCCGCTTGCTGTTCGTGTTTAGTTCTGCAACCTGCCCTGCCCAGTGAAAACCAAACTATTTGTTTTCGCGCTGTAATTTGCATTGGACGCACCCAAAAAATGTCAGGTCCAAACGCGAGAGGAGCCCCTGGACGTGGGCGGACACTGACTGGAGGCGTTGGTGGTGGTGCCTGGGGAACACTTTGACACGTGGACAATGTCTCCATTCTGCCTTAACTTCCCCCCCCAACCCCGGTTGACCTCTGCGTCTTTTGTGTGCCTTGCGCCACTTTTCCTTCTTCACTTTTGCCATTCAACATTTTCTCGTTTCAACTTTGCTGTGTGTGTGTGTGTGTGTTTTTTTTGCGCTTGTGTGCTTTTTTTTTCATTTTAATTGATTTCGCTTAAGTCTCATAATCGTGACACTTTGGCGCCTTTTAATTTGATTTTATTGGCCCTCAGCATGCCAGGCAGGCCCGCGGCAGGTCAGAGGGGGCCGCTTGAGTCGGTTGAGATGTGGCGGGTTGGGGTTTCGAGTCGGGTCGGGTCGGGTCGGGTCGAGTCCTGGCTGGCACGGGGTTCAACTCGTTCAACCCGCGTCAATTGGCGGCGTTTTATGACGGCGGCCTCGGCGGCGGACTTTATTATTGTGTAAAATAAAAACATTGAAACAAAAATGGGAGGAAGCAAGCGGGACGGGGCATTGTTCGCATTCCTCTCCGGCAGATATTTGATGCCTTTTTGCGTTTTGTTCTGTTTGTTGTCCTTTTTTTTTTCTTGCTGTTTTCATTTGCCTTAGCGCCGCCTACATTCTCGTTTTAATTTGCGTAATTGAGTGGCTCGTTTTAATTTGCATTTCCCGTTTGCCCTTCCTGCCTTCCTTCTCTTTGGGCATTGGGCCACATTGGGCCACATTGGGCCTGTGAAGATGCTCCTTTTGTGGCAGCCCATCGCAGCCAGCACTTGGACACAGCTTGGACGCCGCCACAGAGACTTCGCTCCACGGCTGGGCCGCAGCAGCAAGGAGTGCTAAGCGTAGAAAAAAAGGAGCAGCTGGGCCAGGAGTTGCTGCCTTTACCCCAATGAAAATGACAAACTGCCAATGGGTTCTGGTTCTGGTTCTGCTTCTGGCTGTGATTCTCTTTCTGCTGCTGGCCAGAATTCCTTGTCTCAGATTCTATTTCGGTATGTCTAAATCAATTTCTGGCCACAGCCTTCGACTGCGAAACATTTGACAAAAGTTGCCCACAAACAGTCAAGGACAAATTACATTTAATTTAATTTCGAGCTTCATCCCTTAGCACCCCTCCCCCCCCAACCTGGGCCCAGCTCCAGCTCCAGTTTCAGTTTCCAGTTCCTGTCCGAGCTGCTGTCGAGCGAGTCCTCCATCTACCTGACACTCTCGATTCCTCGATGGCTTCCGTCCCTGTGACCCATTGAAGCGTTTAGCCATCCATCAGTCGTCGCCGGCTTTGGCTGTGGGCTCTGTCCTGTGATGTCCTGTCCTGTCGTGTCCTACCAGCACGGACACGGGCCGCCTAACTGATGATGAAGTTGCTCACTCAAGCGCCAACGCCAAGCCACGCCCCATGAAAATTCATTCGCTCAGTCAATCCCATTGATTCCGTCCACCTCCTCCCTCATTTTGGGAATGGGAGCTCCAAGCTGGCAGGACATTTAATTTATTAAAGAATTTGTAAAGCAATAAGTTTGTATCCCATTGCCCCCGTCCTACCTGCCTGCTCTCTCCTGTCCCTCTCTCGCCGTTCTATTCCACCCAGTCGGGAGTCGATAATCGTTTTCATTAAGCCCAACGACAGGGGGCCAGGACACGGCGGCTTAATTGCTCCATCCGCCCATCCCCCAATCCACTCCACTCCACTCCAGTCCATCCCCAAGCATCACTCAAATGGACAGTCGCACTAAGCGACACTTTTTAATTAAAACGTAAAAACGAGTGGCGTGGAGCTTGGCAAAGTCTTCTCGAATGCCTTGGCTTGGCTGATGAGCCAGCTGGAACTCCAGACGAGACTTCGGAGCTGCGACTTGGGACTCGAGACCACAAAAATTCAATCAAATCGCAGCGAGAGAGAGAGAGAGCGAGAGAGAGCATCATTAAGCGGAACCCAAGGAGAGAGGAGGAAAGCTGACTTTGGCTTTGGTTAAAGTTTCCCCTTGGCCACTGACCCTGGCACGTTACGTTATTAGGCGACGTAAGACGTAAGGCCACAGTGCAACCTTTTCATCTGTTTCCCCGAGGGATCCTTGTTCTCTCTGTTTGAGCAGCTCTTTTCACCTGCAACACCCCCCACCCACCGCTATCTATGTGTAACACCTGCATCCTTCATTGCTAATGAGGTTACATCAGAGATGATGATTCGTTGCGGCCTGCTGCTGTTCAATCCGCATCTTCGGACCACAACAATCCAATCAAATGGCAACGCATCAGCCCATCCCCCAACCCAAAACCCCCAATCCCCCATCCACTTGGTATCCAATCTCTTGGCCAGGGATCATTAGGCAACATTCAGCAAAGGGGTTTTGGCTCGCAACGTGGGCCAAAGGGGGAAGGGGGTTAACATTGCAACTGCTGCTGCTGCTGCTGCTGCTGCTACGGGGGTGTGGCGCGGGGGTGGTATCCGTGTATCCGTATCATCGCTTCACCTTCATGTTGCGGCTGCTCATTTGCGTAATGCACAAATTTAATTTACGAAAACGCGGCAGAGGGAAAAAGATGCTGCTGCTGCCTGGCCAACTTTTTACCCTTTCCCACTGTATCCACCCCAGCCCCCCCCCCCATGTCTTCACCCTTCTTAACCTTATTTCTTCGTGGCTTGAACCAACTCCCCTCCACGCACTCCCTCTCGCTCGCTCTCTCTCTCTTCCTGCTCTTTGGCAGAACTTTCTCCACGGAACATCAACGACGGAACGCGCTTACCCGCAACGCATTCTGTGCGGTCCGGAGTGCCCGCTGACCTCCGTTCCCCCCCCCCCCCCACTGTTGGCCACAGAATTTAAGGGGGGAAAAAGCTTACGTTAATTGTGTGTATCCTCCTCCAGCTGCGTGGCAAGTGCCCTGGACGTGGGTCTGGGTCTCGTCTTGGCTCCTCCCGAAACAGTGGGGGAGAGCAACAGGAAGCACCGCGGCGATGCCAGGGTGCTCATTTTAATCAATTTTTAATTTAAATTTAATAGAGTAACACGCTTGGTGGGATGGATGAGTGGGGGTGGTCTGTATGTGTGTCTGTGTGTGTGTGTGGCAAATTGACTGAGGCTCCATCCACTGGCACAGGGTGCAGCCGCGCCACTCCGCTCCTTCTGTCGCAGCACATTGGTGTCATTTTACACGCATTCCTAGGTAAATAATCTTCAGAGCGTCACTAATGCGATGACTTTGTGCCACAGCAGAGAGAGAGAGAGAGAGTGGAGTGTGGAGTGTGGAGTATATTGAGAGGATTGAGCGGATTGTGAGGGGTGCGGCAATGTAAATTTGCCCACAGAGTGGGACTGCAATGTGGGTTAAGGTGTCACAGAGCACGAAGCGATATTTAAAGGATTAAGTGATTTCCCTGAAAATGAACACAATCCCTGCCAAGGTGCGGCAACAGCATCGATTCGTCCGGCCTTGGTTGCCACAGCGTTTTCCAGGCCAGGCCAGGCCAGGCCAGGCCAGGACGTGGGCGTCTCGGGTGGGCTCTGGCAAATTGCGTGTTATTTTGACCATTATGCTGCCATGGCAAGCAAGCAAGGACTGGGACGTGGGACGTGGCATGGAGAGGGCTTAACGTAATTCAATTTATGGCCCCGCCTCCGCAGCTCTCTCTCTCTCTCTCTCTCTTTGCTGTTGCAGCACCCAAAGCTGGACTGTGGACTGTGGCCTGTCAATTGGTTATTTATGCGAGCTTTTTAGATTTTGGCGGTTAATTAAAGCACATTATGCCTTAATTGCTAGATTAAAATGCCTTTTTGGGCCAGAGAGAGAGAGACAGACAGAGAGAGAGAGAGATGGCAGATGGTGGATGGTGGATGAAGTGGCGTGTGGGGGGGGGAGCTTGGGGCAGGTCCCGACCTTTTCTCGCTTTTGTTAGTTGCTTTTTAATGACTCGAAATTAGTTGCAAATTGGAGGGAAGCCCAGGCCAAGGGTCGGCTCTTTTGTGTCCTTTTTTTGATGAGCAGGAGGCAGTGTGGGCGAGAGGAGAGTTATATTCCCACTTGATTCCCTCAATCAATGCATTCCCTGGGGCACTCTCGGGGCTCGGACTTTGAGCGGCCAATGCAGCTGTCATTTGTCAGGCCACCTTTTGATGGACATGGAAATGGAAATGGAAATGCAAGTGAGGAATGGGAAAGGGAATGTGAATGTGGGAGTGGGTGCTAGGCCCAAACTGCATTTGTCCACTTTGATTGTCATGATTGCATTTCTTTTTGTGCGTGTCTCTGTAGCTCTCTCTCTGTGTGTCAGTGGGTGTCAGTCCTGCCTGGCAGTGTGTACGTGACAATGGCAGAAAGTCAGACAGCAGCTGGGGCCCTGCTGGCCCTCCTGTCAGGACAGAGCCGACAACACAACAGGCAGCTGTATGCCGGGAGATGGCAGCCCGCGTATAATGATATTAGTCCACGACTAATGTATGCAAGCTCCTCTAATAAGCGCACTGCACATTATTAGTTATTAATTAGTCAGGTGAATCGGCCCTCGCTAGGGTCGGCCTGTCGCTTCTCCCCTCCCAGCCCTCTCCCTGCCATGCATGCACCGTGGCAGCCCTGTCGGGGCACTTCCCCCGGGGCAAAGTGTGCCCAGGCTTTTGTTGGAAGAGCCAACCGCATTGAACTACGACTACAATGGCCTGCGGCGGGTGTGCCTTTTCCCTTCCCTTCTCGTTCTTTTTTTATTTTGGAGGGAGCTCTGGCCGCAGCACTGCGCGGTACAACATACTGAATATTGAATTATCAGAAATGAGCTAATTGAAAAACTCAGTTCGCACCCACACACACACACACACACACACCTAACGGCGCAATTCATCACGTAACGTGTGATGTAAATTGACAGGTAACACGCCGTATGGCCGAGCACCCACCATCAGACCATCGGACCATCGAGAGCGCTGTCCGAAATGCACTCACCGAAAGGGTTTCACATAGGGGTTGCAAATGCACAGGGTTCACAGGGGATGGGGCAGAGCCATCAAGCGAATTATTACAGCAGAGACACACAGTAAGTCGAAAATGTTTGCATCCGTCCTGAAAGCGTAGTCCGAACACCCAGTAGCTGGCGCACGATTAAGTTTGTATATTTTAGACATCCTGCTGCTAAAGATTTACAGTTTACATATGTAATTCTCTGAGTCTCTCTGTGATATGGTGATGGAAAACTATATCCAGTATTTATAGCAGACGGACGTACAATAAATTGAATAATTATGACAAAGAACATATGTCAGATTCTTGTACTGAAGGTGCTTGGCCTTGCCTGAAATCACCTTGCGTATGTCGGATAGCCAGATCTTGGGGGTGTGATACGGGTTCTTTAGAGTGGAGATGACTTTCTTCTTGGACTTGAAGGCCAGGAAATTCTCGTAGGCGGCCTGCTTGTTCGCCTTGTACCGGCGCTTTCTGGCCATGCGAGCATTGGCGCTCGGGGAAACTTTTCCGGCTGCTGGTTTGGCTTTGTGGACCAGGCAGCACATTTTAGGGAGAGCTCCACTCTGCTTTGGAGTGTCCTCTAGCTTTGTGTCCGCTGTAGCCGGGTGGAGTTCAAAAAACAATTCAATTTTTGTACTGAAACTCACCCTGTGTTTTCTTGTCAGCCTTGTCCTGGCTACTATCGCTCTGCATATCAATTGGAGTCTTCTCGGTTGGAGACTGGGGAGCAGCTGTCTGCACCTCATTATCCACCTTCTCCTTGTCCTGCTTGGACTGCTTCTCTTTGGTGGGAACGACAACGGCTATATTTCTGGGCTCCTTTTGTGGAATAGCCACATCGTTTTTGTTTGCCGAACTCATTCTACAAAATTCCAAAAACCAACAAATTTTTAACAGAAATGTTTAAATATTATCTCGAATTTGTTCTCTCCGAGGTGAACTCTACGAGATACTCGATACAACTGGGAAATTCAACTGTGCCCAACGAGCACACTTCAAGCTGAAAGCCATAGCCTGCTTGGTTGAATGAATCTCACACAAAAATGAAGTTAGTTAAGTGAAGTGTTTCGAGGTAGGAGTAGTCGGAGATGCTTGGCAGGCTCATGGCCCGTTGCAGACGAAAGAAAGTGCGTGGGACAATGATGACGATCGGCAGCCCCAATGCAATGCGAGAGAGAACGAAAGCAGCGTTAGAAGGAGAGCGCAAGAGCAGTTCTGGCTGCTGCCAAGCCAAGAGCGAGTTCGAGTTCGACTTCGAGTTCGAGTTCGACTTCGAATGATGGGCAAAGAGTGCAGCAACGAAGAAGTAGGAGGGATAGATAGACGAAAGAACGGCCGCTGCTGTCCATGACTCATATTCGATTGCAAATAATAAACAGTAAATGTGGCTTCATGTTCGTTGCTACTTGGAGACTTTAAAGCGGCATTAATATTAGGCTGGCAAACCTGCCAGTTGTCCAATCATCCGCCCTAACTCACACTCTCTCTCGCTCGCTCTCTCTCTCTCTGACCCCCTTTATCTTTCTGCTCGTTCTGGCTGTTGTGCAAGGCAATCAAGCAAATCTCTGCGCTAGTCAGGTGCAATTTTGTTATTCCGCTTTCAGCTGATTACGTAACGTAAGCCATGTCGTGTCGTTAACCATTTGCACCCTGCCTTTGTTTCGTTTGCGTTTGCGTTTGCTTTTGCTCTTCAGATGGATGGCCGCACCTCCACAGTGGAGACTCTACTAAGCTACCAAGTATCAAAGACTCCGATGGCAGTCCCACAGGAGTGGACATCCCAGTGTGAGGGCCGCTGGCTGTGTGCATCTGGAAAGTTCTTTACGAATTCCATGCCAAAGTTATAATGACCTTTTGGTGTCCAGCCAGTCAGAGTCTGGGTTCAAGCAGAGTTTGAGGTCAATACAGCGACAGCAGCAACAGCAGCCGCAACAGCGGGAGAGTACAGTCAATCCCTTTTCTCCCCTCCCAGCTTCACCCATCTTCAATCTGAATCCCAATCCCAATCCCAATCCGAATCGCAACTTTCCCAATTCCATTACCAATCCCAATCCCAACCCCATTCGGAATTTCTGTTGCAGCTTAGCGCGTAATTTTCTATGAATGCAACCGCCAAGCGGCGCTGGACCACAGGCGGTCAGCCCCACATAACGAGACGAGACGAGACGAGACGAGACCGTGCCACATGTATGGTAAATTAACACCCCCACACCACCCCCCTCTAGCAGGGGTAAGCAACCACCCCCTGGAGCAGCCAACAAAAGTCAGGCCATGCCACTGCCGAGCTGCAACTGTCGCATATTGAAACGTTAATCGCATTGCTCCTTGCAGAGCTGCTGCAGGATGCAGGATGGACACCACCACAGACTCTGGCTGCTGCTCCGGCCTGGACTTTTGGGTTGAACGTTGCCCAGAGAAGAGAGAGAGAGAGAGAGAGAGAGAGAGAGAGAGAGTGGCAGTCGCAGTCGCAGTGGCCGTCATATTTAGTTTTCCTTGACGCTCACAGCTCACACAGCAGGATGTCCTTACAGCAGAACTCCTCCTCGGCTTTGGCCTCTCCTTCTCCGGAATGGTGCCTCGTTCCGCAGCATCCCCATACCCGTGCCCATGCCCAAGCCCGCCTCCGAAAGCAACGTTTGCGATGATTACTTTTGGTGGTTGTTGACTGTGGTGAGTAGCGCCCACCCACTTGCCACTGGCCACTTGCCACAGCACCCCGCCACCCGCCACCCCGCCACCCCAACACCCTTCCGGACAACGCTCCTGCTCTCTGCAACGCCCCTTTGTTGTTCGCCCTGTGGTCAATGACATTTGCTTGGGAGCAGCAAAGGCAGCGAAGAAGCAGCGAAAAATCAATGCAACAGCGACACTGCCCACCCCCCGAACCCAACTGCCATTTCCCCTCTCCGATTGCTAGAAGCATCTGCCGCTGCTGCAGCAGGGCAAGCAGCAGAGCCTCTCCCACCTGCCAGGCAACAATTTGTTGGCTGGACTACTGGCTGGCTGGCAAGGGCAAGTGGCGCTGGCTCCCCACTTGAGCTAGAAAACATATTTTACAATTATCATAAATTTCGTTGGTGTACTTTTTTTTAGCACGGACAATTTATAGGCACAGTTGTTTCGATAATTGGATGGCGTACTTCATTTTTGTTCTTGCTGCAAAAACATGAACAGCGACAAGGACCAGGCCAGCAACGCCCTAGAATGGGAAGCGATGGATCTTAAACTTTAAACAACATTTGGCAAGCGATTTCCGAGCTATACTTGGGGCATGGCACTCTCTTTTATTTCTAGAAACCCCTTGTAGACTCGCCTATCTTCTGAACATAGATTGCCACTTGCTCGACACATAAGTAAGAAGTGTTCTCCCCTCTGTGGAAGCATCTCAATTCGCATCTCGATTGCATCTTCTGTATGCGATAGTAAATAATTTGGACACAACTTGTGCTGTTTTGGATGCAATGTCTCACATGTAAATTCCACCTCAAATTACAGCCCCTGTTCCTACTGGGCATCGCGAAAGAGTGCACCTGACACAAGGAGGCACAAGGCACACTCGATGCAAAGAGAACCTTCTGTTTGGGGTCATTATCCGCACAAGTACTCTTCATTTGATACCTGTCAGGCCACAGGCAAAGGTGTGTGTGTGTTGTTGGTGTGCCTGACCACTGCGAGCGCATTTCACCCATCAAATTCCTTGGCAAATTCCAAACAAATCGAACCTCAAGTTATGGCGAGTGCTGCTGCTTATGCCGCAAGTAAATCAAATTCCAGAAATTTGCCAACGGCTTTCTCGAACTTGTCGCCCGCTGAGAAGCGAGAAGTGAGAAGTGACAGGTGTGAAGTGTGAAGTGAGAAATGAGAAATTGCGGTAGCAACAAGTTCTCCAATGAACCGCATGCCTCGCATTCTTACCTGTGTGCTGCGGCCTCTTCCGGCTGCCAGGCTGCCCCGTGTGCCCCGTGTGGCAGACAGGCAAATCGTGGCGCGTTAATTGCCCTTCATAATTGACCAAAAAGGACCTGCCTACCGCATATGTAGGCGGCAGCTGAAAAGCCAAAGAGACGAAGCGAGATGAAACCGCAGTCGGTTCCCATTGCTGACCGCAATCGAAGAGAGCCATGCGTCCAGCTGCCACTGCCAATGCCACTGCCACTGCCACTGCAAGCTGCCACCGAATGGCAGTGCCAATTGCAGCATTGCTGATAATTCTTGCGGACATTTTTCGCATTGCCTGGAAACAGGACACAGGACACAGGACACAGGACACAGGAGAAAGAAGAAAGCAGAAAGCAGAAAGGAGAGAGCAGTCATGACCGTGCCAGAGCCAGGCGCTGGCCGAGATGACAACATCGATGTTGATGCATCCAATTAAGCGAGCAATTACCAAGCACCAACAGACCAAAGGAGATACGAGATACACACACACACACACACACACACATAGACAGAGCGCGAGAGAGAGGGGAGAGAATGTGCCTGGAAGTCATACTCGAATTGGTCTCTGGTCTTTGGCCTCACGCCACGACTCCATGGGGCGAGGGGAGGGACATCAGGTGACTGTCAAGTGGATAGGAAGCAGCCGAGGGATCTCGTCTTTCGCTAATGAGCGGACATGTTCGCTCGAGGCATACCCTAACCACGAGGAGAGTCCGACAATCTTCAGGGAAGCTTCTGGGGTCAGCAGAGAGAGAGAGAGAGAGCGAGAGTCTCCCCAATGTATGCCACTCCAAGTCACTTACAGTCCATTTCCATTAACTGTTGCAGAAAGTTTCATTTTTTGTTGTATTTGTGGTAATTAACTTTCCTCCTGCGTCCTGCGTCCTGCGCCCTTCTGTCTTCTGTCATTTAAAGTGATATTTATCAACGTTGTCTACTTTTAGGCTCATTTGAATTTGCATTTGACAGAGTGTCCGCACTCCGTACTCTGGGAACTGGAACTGGAACTGGGTGTGGGTGTGGGTCGAGCGAGGCGTGTCGCCCGTCCGATAAGTTGGCCCTGTTTTTATGGCTTCCAAGCCGTCGGGTCGCCGGTCGTCGGTCGCCGGTCGCTGGGTGGAAAGTTGTTTGTGGCCCTTGTGGCGCTTTTCATTTCATTTCATCAATTAACCAGAAGGCAGCAAAACTGTGTGTGTGTGTGTGTGTGTGTGCTTTACCCTCTAATTAGCATCCACATAAACAGAGCAAAAATCCTATTAGCACCCGCATTCACTTCCTGCTGTCCCCGCCATCCTGCCACGCTGCACAACTCACTCCATTGGAGTGTTGTGAAAAAACCATAAATACTTTGGGCCAAAGGACATCGCAGCTCATTAGCAACTGGAGCTGCGTGTGGGTGTGGAATATGTTTTGGGGCTAGGGTAGGGCCAGAAACATTATTTGAGTAAAGCGAAAAGTAAGTGGCGATCATCGAGTATGAATGTGCCTGCCATTTGTGCGTTTCAGGCACGAGTTGCCATCGATGCAACGATCATGCTCCTCATGCACGAAAATGCTTTCCTGAGCAGAGCGATCAAGGGCCTGTCCCTTGTCCTTTTGTCATTCCCTCCTGGGTTTAATTTTTTTGCATTGTTGCTGCCATTCTTCTCGTTGACAATGGCACTTTTCTCTGCCCCTGCCCACCATCCCTTTCCGTGTGTGTGCCCCCGAGGAACCTTTGTCAATGTGGAGTTCATTTGCGAGTTCCTCTCTGGCTTTATCTGCACTCCAGGCCGGGTGTCCATTAAGCCCATGACCACTCCAGGCACTCCCGTCCCTGAATGCTGAATGCTGAATGCTGATCCCTGCTCCAGTTCCCAGTTCCCCAGTTTAGCATTTCCACTTTCACATCCCACATCCCACATCCAGTTCCAGTTACGCATCCCGGCCGCAATCCACTGTCCCCAGTGTTTGTTCTGCCTTGAGCTGTCCCTGTTCCTGTCCTCCATCCATCCATCCTTCCCCATTCGTAGCACCTGGCCACCCCAGTGTGTGCGTATCTAAATGTATCCATATGCCCGAGATACGGGTTACCAAAGCCAATTACCTGTCGCTCCTCTCTCCCTGCCAACCTCTCGCAGCCCAAAAGGCAACAAGCGCCAGGACTCGGGCACTCGGGGACAGTGCCCAGGAGAACTCTCGACTGTCTGGGCCTGCGGCTGCTCGGGGAAATACAAAACTGGCTGTCTCCGTGGGCCATGCGACAAATACAAATTTGACTTTTATGCTTTTGAGAATTGCCTGTGACACAGATACAGATACAGATACAGATACAGAGGCCACAGATAGGCACACACACGCACACCCTCGACAGTTATGCAATTACAACAGGTACAACAACAAAAACACAAACAAACAGAAACAGCAACAAAAAAAGGAAACCAACGAGGCACTTGATGCGACGCACTCTGCAGAGCCCCCAACCGAACCCAACCCGCCACACAACGAGAATGATGATGAAGATCATCATGAGCACTGCCTACTGCTGCTGCTGCTGCTGCTGCTGCTGCTCCTGCTGATGATGATGATAGAGTGTAGCAATACACTGAGGGAAAACTTCATCTGTCCTGTGGGGAGACACGACTCTACGCTGTCCGGTAAACTGAAATGGACCCCAGAAGCAGCAGCAGCAGCAGCAGCAGCAACATGCCCCATGCGGTGGGGAGGCAAATTGTTTGTCGGGTAATGCGAGAACTTTTTCGAGGGGTAAATAAGTGGATGGCCCTCGGCTAGCAGCTCCCACTGGGTGTCAATGGGCGTGTCAGGGGGTAGGGACAGAGGCAGCGGCAGCGGCAGCGCCAGAGTCATGTGTGTTGGTCAAAAGCAGAGAATTAAAATTCAAATTCCAATTCATCAAGATAATCGCATTTCAGAACTTTTATTTGCCCAAAAGCGCGCGCACAGAAGTCACATGTGTGTGTGTGTGTGTGTGTGTGTGTTTGTGTATGTGTGGGGGCAGATGGATCAAGTGCGTTCATTTGCATGTCCCTGCAACCCCTTCCACCACTGTGTGTGTGCGTGTGTATGCTTAATTGTGCTGGTGTTCGGTTTTGTTTGTGTAGCCCTGGCAGCGGATGTTGTAAATATTTGCAAATAGCCGTCACAGTTCCCAAACCGAAACCAGAAGCCCCACCGCCCCCGTCGCACAGTGGGCAAAAGTTGGATACATTGAATAAATGCATCTCGTGGAACATTAAACACCTTTTAGGCATTGCAGCACCATGGCCCTAAAAGTTTAGAAGTTATGAATTTAGCAAGCTGAAATGGTCAAAGGCCCCACGGTGCGTCGCCCCTGACCCCACACGAGCCAACCATTTTGCACCGGGCACCAGTCCACGAGTTCGAGTTCGAGTCTGAGTTCGAGTCCGACTGCCACCAGCCAACAGCCAGCAGTCAGCTCTAGTGCCCCTCTCGCTCACTTTCAGCGTTGGAGTGCAAAAAAGGGGTTTTTAGGGCCAATTATTATTAATTGCTTTACAGATACAGAACAACCGACTCGACAGACCCCAGCGAAAACACAACAGCAACAACAACAAAAACAGGACGGGGAAGAAAGAATAAACCAGAAAAAGAAGCAAAGAATCCTCAGAGGAACCGAACCCTGGGATACCCCTGGAGAGCGATCGTTTTGGGATCGCGCAGATGGGCAACAAATGCTTAATTTCTTTTAGTTTTACTTAAAGAACTTGGCCCAAGGACATCTGGCACTTTTGAGGCGCAACGCACTGAGGGATCCGTGCTCAAAGTCAACAATCAATCTGCTCTGAAGAGTCTGGTGTGCGCTACAGGCTTATGTGCTTATAATACCCTCATTCAGCAGGGGTACGCGTATAAATTAGATGGACGG
Source organism: Drosophila guanche (assembly GCF_900245975.1). Lineage (NCBI taxonomy): Eukaryota > Metazoa > Arthropoda > Insecta > Diptera > Drosophilidae > Drosophila > Drosophila guanche. Next base: position 2,576,964 of record NW_022995753.1, on the reverse strand, counting down.
CTTTAAAGTGTTGCAGGGCCAGCGGCTACAGCCGTAGCACACTTAGCAGCTGGAGTGCAAAAGCTGCCTGTAAGCGACTTGCCTGCCTGCGGAGTCGAGTGGATGGGAGCAGCAAAGGGGGCCAGAGGGGCACTCCGGACGAAGAAGTGTGCCAGTGCATGGCGATGGGGATGGTAATGGTGTAGAGTGTAGAGTGGCACACAAAAAATGGCAATAATAATAACAATAAACCAGAGCCAGTAATAGGGATAATGCCGCAGAGTCGGAGCCAAGTGCAAGCTGTTGCATAAGGCGACTGACTCGCCCGAGTCGGGCCCTGTCTTGGCCAGGACACGACTGAGTGATGTCCATGGCTAGAGCCAATTGCCAAGCGGATTTTCCAGCTGAGAGCTTCGCAGTGGCAGGCAACTCTGCAGCCGACGGGAAGAGTCTTCTTGTGCAACAAAACACAAGACAACGCAACGCCACGCAACGCCACGCAGGAGTCCTAGTGGGAGACGTGGACGCAGACCGAGAGGCAGACGAAGTCCAGCAGAGAAGATGAACCCGTTCAAGCGTTCCAATTTTTAATCATAATATTTTCAGCAATATAATTGAAAAACTAACAAAGGCTGCCGTGCCATGCCATGCCATGCCATAAGCAAATGTGCAAAAGAGCAGCACAGCCGAGCAGCAAAATGATGATGCACAAATATCCAATAATTCTGCGCTCGAAATTGTGAAAATTGTACAACTGATTGAGTCGATTGTTCAACTGGATTTTTCGATTACGAATGCAGGGGAACGGGCCATAGCGACCCCAACAATGCAATTATTTGCCATTTTGAGCAAATATTTAAGTAATAGCGGACAGGCCTTGGCTCCACTTTTGTTTGAAATGAGCTGAATATTTCCACTCTGCTGAATACTTTTCATAGTTCTTATGTCCTATTGTTGTTGGCTCATTAGTGTACATAAATATGTCTGTAAAACATACACACCCACATCATAAATGTATTCAATTCAAATATTCAAAGAATTTCGCACTATTGGCGGATGCTTCTGTGAGCTTGTATTCAGCTCTTGGAATTGTACGAAAATTCCAGTAAAATGAGCAATGCCTCAATTAAGGTAATTAACGCAAAGTTCCATTTTAGTCAATGATATATTCATGCTTTTCCAATGCACTGTTTTCCAATGCCTTATTCCATGCGTAATCATGGCATCGACCAACCCCATTGGAGTCCACCGAATACCGCAAAGATGTTGCCGGTTTGGACGCTGCATAAATTAAGATTTCCGCTCCAGGAGCATCCCCAGCTGCAAACGGGTTGACAGTGCAGCTAAGCGCTCAGCTATCTCCTCCTTGACCACCGGAGATCCGGCAGCCAGTGCAGCTACAGAGCCCATTTCCAATACGGAAGACGAGAATGACACTGAGAAGGAACAGCAGCATGCTGCATACTTGAATCAGTTTTATTCTCATTTGGTAGCTGAAAGAAGGCTTCGTTTAGATATGCATTTTTTGAACCAGAGCCCGCCGAAAAGTATGAAACAAATAAGAAAGTTGCATTGCAGCTAGCTTCAGCAGTTTCATAGCACCCAGCTTTGACAGTTGCGTCTGTTGCAGCGCAGTGGAAAAATTCCAAATGTAGCTGAAGAACATGGCCATGTAGTTGTTGTATGTTGGCAACGCAACACACATCGAGATGGGCAATACCAAACGGCTCGATGTCCACATGTTCGAGCTGCAGCATGTTGGACCCCATTCCACAACAGGCCAGCGAGGCTAGCATCCACATTGTGGATCGCAAATTCAAAGGAAAACAAAGTTCGTTTCTTTTTTTTTTGTGTGTTGCATTAAATCTTTATTTAATATTTTTGTGTGTGTTTTCGGTTTTACTTGTTTGTTTTTCTTGGAATTCATTTCCGTTCATTCCGTTTCAATTATTCGCAGATTTAAAACGTTTTCCGTTTCGGGGGTCTTCCATCGTAATTATTCGTAATAGGCATAACGTTACTTACAGTTTTCGCTTAAATTAATATAATAATTCATAATAATATTAATAATAATAATCATCAGAATAAAGTGTAAACTTTTCCTCTACTTTATACTCTCTTTCTATTCACGTTTTTCTCTTTCTAAATGTGTGTGTTCTCCATGTGTTTTTTCGGTTCGGTTTTCCATAGATTTCTCCATAGTTTTCATGTTTTTCTTTTCATCAGGGAGACGCGTCGATGCGTTCGTTCCTTTGTTTATACGACGAAAATGTTCTCATAGTTTTTATAAAATATCACATTTTAAGCTTTTTTTGTAAAGCAGGAAAACGAAAATTTCTTAACCAAAGAGGACGTTGGCAAAGCATATTCTGGGGGAATAGTTGGGGTGTGATGCAAGCAAAGCAAATATCTGGAGACAGATGTTGGGAGAGACCCGAAGAACCCTTCCCATTATCCTTGTCTCTATCATTTTTCTTTATCTATTTTCTTCTTGATTTCACATACATATATATTCTGTTCTTTTTGTGCTAAAACATTTGCATTACTTTTACGAGTTATCCAATATTTTACGATCATATCTCTTACGTAGTTCTTTCATTTTCATTCATTTAGGTTTTTCGTTTTGTGTTCTTTTATTTTCTGGTTCAATATTTAGTTAGACATTTAAAACTCTGCAAAGTGCAGTTTGGAATTTTAAAATTGTAGTTTCCATCTATATGCATATGTATGTGTCTTTTTGTGTGTGACTGTGTCGTTCTGGCGAGTGGATCTCCACCGTTTCAATATTGGGCTCCATAGGATCCCCATTTTGCTATAAATTCACATAAACATTTGCTTTATCATTTATTCTTAGTCTGTACTGGCTTCTACTACATTCCTATTGTAATTCTTGAAATAAGATAGATACAGTGGCAGTGAAAGGTGTGGCAGAGAGAGGAGACAGCCCAAGCCTGGCTCTAAATTGGCGCAAAATCCCAACGAGTGTGACCGTCTCACAGTCACAAACGAGTGGGCACGCAACCGGCGAGTGCACAGACTGCACTCGCAAAAAATGCTGACGAAGCAGCGAGTGGTGGAAAGAAAGTTAGCTTGAAAAATAATTAGTTCCGGCGTACACAAAATAGGTAGATATACGTAGGTAGATAGGTAGGTAGGTAGGCCTTTCTATTGGAGTGTTTATGTGTATATACATTGACACACACACACACATATACCAAGGTGTGTCTATTTATATGTACTGCATGTATGCATTTGCTTAAGACACATTTTTCAATAAGTAAGTGGAACAACATCCAACGCCAAATGTTATATTTTGTTTACGGTTTCTGCTTTGCCTTTCATCTTCGGTCTGTTTGTTATCTATTTCTTTTTTAACTACATTCACATAAATGACACACGTATATTTTGCATTCTCTTATAATTTATCTTGTTTTACTTTCTTATGTATTTTCTGCCTTTCTCGTACTCGAATCAAATGTCTTTAATGACAAATATTTGTTCATTTCTTCCTAACGTTTTCTTTGTTTGACTTTAGATTTGTTTAGTTTTCTTGTGCATCAATTAAATTGTTTATGTGTCAAATGTATTTACAATTCTTTCAACACTCAGATCTTAAAAGTACCACAAAAAAACACCTGTTATTAAATATTCTTCTGTTTTATTAATTGTAATATTATCATAGTTTATAATCCACAATTTTTACTCTATGTACAAGCATTGCTAGTGTATAAATAATAATGTAAAAAAAAACAAATAAATGGATTCGTACACACATTCGTATGTGTACATGTGTATGTATAGTTAAATGAATATTTTTCTGTATGGGTATGGTTTATATATACTCTTATATATATACGCTTAATTCTGATCATGTTTTTAGACAACTTTTTGTGGTGCAATCTTCTAGATCTAGTTTCCACATTCATTTCAAAAAAAAAAATGCTATCCTCATTCGCTCTTCTCGTATTTCTAGTTGGGATGCGATACAAAAAAAATTGGCTTTAAATATTGATTTATATTTATATATTTTGTATATACACGAATAAATATAGTTATGTGTGTGTGTGTGTGTGTGTGTGTATGGTATATGCATATATAATCTATGTAGATACATTTATAGCGGTGCCAGATTTGCCAGAGGGTTAATAATACATATATTTTGAATATATATATTGATCAATTCTGTGCTTAGTAACGATTAAAGATTTAAAATGTTCATCAGCCCTATCTCTAGCCCCACACATCCAGGAAAAAAACATCGATATACATCTATTCAACATACAACATCGTTATCGTAATCGTAATCGTAAACGTAATCGTAATCGGTTATCATTATTATCGCTTATCGTAAGCTGCATGCAATCGTGGTGACGGGGGGTTGTTCTTCTGTCTTCACTTTACTTTTCTGTACGCATTGCGTTGATTCCATTCCTCATTCCTCTTCATTCCATTCTGTAGTTACTCTTGTTTTGTAGGTACCTTGCGTTCCATTCATTCAAATCATTCACTCCAGTTTTGTCAGCACCACCACCCCACTCCCTTACAACATTTCTGTGAGGGAGTCGCACTGCTGGTCCTGGAATATCGGGCGGCAACACTCCTCGACGGCATCGTATTTGTAGTAGCGTCGACGACTCCTCTGGCCGACAGTGTGACCGTAGTAACGTTGCTTTTGCTTCCTGGCATATCTCTGATATTCAACTAGCTCCTGGCCACCCTCATCCTCCGCCTCCTGCCTAGTATCATCGTCTTCGTTTTCGACCAGCTCGAAAGGATATTTGTGATCTTTGTGTAGAGCATAGCGACTACCGGCTCGCTGCAATGATGAAGTGGACGATGACGTTGATGCTGACGATGTCAACTGCTGATGCTGATGTTGGCCGCTGCTTCTGCTTCTGCTGCTGCTGCTGCTAATGCTGTTGTTGTTGCTGTTGCCGTTGCCGTTGTTGTTGCCGTTGTTGCTGGGTTGGTGGTAATAGTGGATGGCATGGCATGCGGCAGTCTTTGAATTGTATTCCTGCAAGCGAAACAAAACAATGCAAATAATAATAATTAGTCGAGCAAATCTTTGGCAATCTATTTCTAAACTACAATTTTAAAGCAATGCTGATAATGATGCACTCCTTCTATAGATCCCCAAATGCATAATTCTGCTCTTGTTTCCGATCTTAGTTTTGAGTAGTTCAACAAGTTCTACGATCTGTGGGGCCTTGGGTCAAGTCTAGCAATTGACTTTTAGCTGCTTTGGCAAAGGAATATTGTCTGCTTGCGAAATTTGTTGCACAAATTGTTGCCTCGACATCTGTGTCCATGTGGCCATGGGCGTACTGTGTGTGTGTGTGTGTGTGTGTGTGTGTGTGTAAACAACCAACATAATGGCAGAAAGGTCGCATTCTCATAAAGTTGGCGCTGACTTCCAGTTGGTATACTCTGCACCAGCCTTCCTGCCTGCTGGCGCACCCTCCACTCTGCTCCTGCTTCCTGTTCTTTCTCGCATATTATCAATAAATTGCATCTGACTGCCGGAGCAGCAGCAGACAACAAAACGGTAGCCCCGTAGCCCCATCTATGGGCCACCCTTAAACCACCCACACACCACACACCACACACCACCACCACCTGCCTAACCCGTTATTAAGTGAGCCTCGTTGTATATCGCAGCACTGAGAGAAACTGCCATAAGCTTTAAGCAAAAGGAAGCCGGTTTCAACGCATTTCTTCTTCTCAGTGTTGGGGGGAGGAGTTGGTTTTGGGTTCGGGTTGGCTCTGTCGTACCGCACCTTGTTCTAATTTATTTATTGTTGCATGCATGTACTTTTATTGGGTGCTCTCCCGGACACATCCCGCACCCCTCCCCCTCCTTCTTTGTACATATCTCCTGCTCTTCACCCCCCAACTGTTGACCGCAATATTGCCTCTGCCTCTGCCTCTGCCTCTGCCACTGGGCTTGACTCTGGCTGGACTTTAGCAATTATGTTTTTTGGGGTTCGGTCAAAGTCAACACCGGAAAATGTCTGACAATTTGATGCACTTGTCGCTCGCCCACTCCCTCTCTCTCTCTTTGTCCTACCCCCCAAAAAACAGACCGTGGAAGGAGGACTGGGCACACATTGGGTGCCAAAGTTATTAAGCAAAAACCTCTGGTGGCTGGATGGAATTTTAAGCCTCAGCTGAGGGGCAGAGCTGAGTTTTAAAAGCAGCTTAAAGGCAGGTCCAAAGGTCCAAATGTATTTGGAATAACCCCGTGAAACATTCAAGCAGCACTACTATATCCAGCTGGGCCCAGCACCCTCCATCACGCAACAGCTTCCCCTTTTCATATCTACACACGTATAGGGTGGATGTGTGTGTGTGTGTGTGTGTGTGTGTATTTTTTGTTATTGTTGCAAGTTTATTGATGTCGACGCAAAGGCGCAGATGGGGGAGGTAGGGGTGTGTGTGCAGACTCGTCTGCAACGTGACAAAACCCATTATAGATGCGACCGCAAAGATAACACTCAATGGCTAGGGCTCTGGCTCTGGCTCTGGCTCGGACTCGAGCTCTGACCAGGCAGAGGTCCAGAGGACACTCCCGACATTTGATGGATGCCCCCGAAAAAGACAGAGCAGCAGACACAGACACAGACACAGACTCAGGCACAGCCACAGAGCACAGGTGAGAGAGTTGCTGCTATTTTTGTTGGTGTTGGTGTGGGGGGAGCACATAAATTTCATTTTGCAAACCATCAAAAAGTTAAGTCAACGATAAATTGAATGGCTGCATGATTGACTGAATGAATGAACGAATGAATGAATGAGGGGCAAAGAGAGGGCAGGGCTACGGCGGGGTTGGCTCTACAAAGGGGCACGGGGCACGGAGCACGGAGCACGGCTGTGGCTGTCAGTTGCTTTTCGGTCATTGTGTGCCTCGTTGCGTTTGCACAGACATCAAAATCCACATTAAAAAAAAAGGAGCCAGCGGGAGAGAGAGAGAGAGAGAGCGAAAGAGATGGTGGACAACAGAAAAGAAAGAGACAAATGCAGCCATGCAGGGGGGGGGTCGCTGGGTGTAAGAACCTTCCATATAAATATAAAAACCGTCAACACAGGCCACACAACGACAATGCCAAAAAGTCAAAAAGCGTCAAAAAGCGTCATTGAACCAGCAAGGATGTAGGACTGTAGGGGGGTAGGGCTGCAGGGGCAGGGCTTCAAACACCTTTCATATGAAAAGCATTCTTTGCCATCATGTCTGTCTGTCTGTCTGTCTGTCTGTCTGTCCGTCTGTCTGCATGGGGGACGTATCAGTCTCTGTGCTGTTTATTTTCTTTTTATTGCATCAAGGCGTGGCCTGGACATGTGACATGTGTGCTCCCCCTCAGCCTCCCCACCGCTGCCTGACACTGTCATGGCAACACCTACCAGTCGGAGTGGGGGCGTGTGCCCCGACAATAGTGCGGAAATATTAAATCTGCGCTTCACACACACAACAACAACAAAAAAACGAACGAAAACTCGAGGAAGTACAAATATTTCGAAAATATCCAACACCTGCAGGTTAGCAGAGACACGTTGGGAGGGGGCGGGGCGGGTACCTGATGCTATGCTGGATAATGGGCGTGTTTCAAATTTTATATAAACTGCAATAAACATGAATTGGGTCGTAAGCAGCAGAGGCATTCAGGCAGCAGTCCTAAACCCAAACCCAAATCCAGTCCCAGTCCCAGTCCCAGTCCCCTCCAATTCAGTCAAAGGCAGACAGGCAGACAGACAGCCAGGAAGGCCAGAGTTAATACTGATTATGTCCCCGTTGGATGGATGTCAGCGGAAGGATGATCCAGAGGAGAAGCAGAGCAGACAGGGGGCAGGCGGCAACAGCTGCTATGGGATATAATGGATCATTTGAACGAGAGAGGAAACAGCAGTTTTAGTGCTGGTATAATGCGAGTAAAAGGATGATTGTTATTTTGTGTTATGTGGCGACGGCACACGATAAGGGTTGAGCTGAAAACGGGCGGTGTGGAAACGGGCAAGGGAATTGATTAGTTGAGGCGTTAAGTTGCTTTTAGTTTTGCAGACCAAGGAAAGGATAATGATTAAATCCTTCTATGATTCATAACAAATAAATGTCCAAAGACAGGGCTGAAGTTCCTGGCCTAAAGCTGGCTGGTGTGCGACTTCTTTAGGTGCTTTGGGCTTAGAAGTTTAGCTATGGGCATTAGGTTAACTTTAAGTTAAGCGAAAAGGTCAACTTGAGCTAAGGTCATGCCTGGCAATAACCTTTTCTGCCCACCCTCTCCCTCCTGTCATTCATAAATGCATTACATCAAGACCCCAGCCCCTCCCATTGCCTACTTTCCAGCGCCGTGTGCTGTGGACAAAAGTGTTGCCTGCTTTTTGGGGCGGCTCTCGTTTGACTGCACTTAAAGGTTACAGTGGGCGTGGCTTGGCTTGGCTTGGGTAGTGTGTGTGTGTGTGTGTGTTTGTCCTGGTTGTTGTGCAGTGAAATTTCTGACATGCCATAAATTGGCACAATGGGTTAGCCAGCCGGCCGGCCAGGCAAACTCCTTCCAAAAAAAACCACCCAAGCCCGTCGCCAAGCCCAAGCTAAACAACAGCCATGCAACATTCCATCGCACAAGGATGTGTAGGTACATGTAGTACACACATATGCATGTTTATTCCGATTCTCACTGTTGTGGCTGTTTGTTGGCTGTTGCTGTTGTGCTTATACGCGCGGTCTTATACTCTTCAACTGCGAGTAAAACCCGAAAACCAAAACCGAAACGAAATAAAACCGTACAGAAAACGCATTCGCCAGCTGCCCCACTCCCCGCGCTCCAACCAAACAAAAGCTCTTGCACAAATAAAGGTGTGAAGTGAGCGACAGCGACAACGCCAGCCAGCCAGACCGCTCCTCTTGCCTCTCCCCTCTCTTCTCCACATAAATATGTACAAAATACTTTCAATGTTTGCATATGTATGTCTGTGTGTGTGTCTGTGTGTGTGTGTGTGTGTGTAGGTATATATATTTTGCACAGTTAATGAAGCGACCCAAGGACCAAACGACGAGCAAACGACAAGCGAATGGCCGAAACCAAAGTATGATAAAACAGCAGCAATGCGAAAACAACAAAGGAATAACGGCACAACGGTACGGTGGGTGGAGTCCGACGCTTTCTGGCAGCGGCTCGAAGGTGCAAGTACCCTTTTTGGTGGCAAAGTCAAGGTACTTTCATTGGCATTAATTCTTTCCATCTGGCAACATATGAAGCTAAGAGATCGTTTGCTTTGGGAGATTTTGCCTTTGTCCCCACTGACGGTGACACTTTCTTTCTGCGAACGCGAACCCCCAGCCCTTTCCCTAAAGGGGTATCCGAAAAAACAACCGCACAGTGGGCCACACCTCTCACCGCTCGGCGCGTTTGTTTCGCTTGTTTATTAGCCCTGACCCGTGGGCCCACCGCTGCCCTGTCCAGCAACAAAATGGCCGCCACCGACGCGCTTAATTGTGCGGCCAGCAACCGGAAACGGAAACTGATTGTGCGGTCTGGCAGGGTGCCCACTCCTCCCCTCTCACACTATTTCGGGGCTTGGCCTCTTGCGATTTTCTACAAATCTCATTCACATTACAAGCGAGAGCCAGCGAGCCAGCGAGCCAGCGGGTCAGGTCAGGCCGCGATTTTGTTGGGGTTTTTAGTCGCGCTGGCGGCTTTCCAATCAACGCATTTGACATTTCGCTCGCTCGTGTGGCACCGCTTCCCTTGCCCCTGGCAGCAGTTGCACTGCTTGCCACACATTGATTAAGCAAAGGGAAAGGGTGAACAGAAGGAGGCCTACGTCAATCGATTTGTTTGTTTGCCAAAAAAGCAAAAAAACAAAAAAAAGAAACGACTGACTTTGAGATTCCATTTCGCATCTCCCTCTCAGTCACCGCTCTCTCTCTCGTGTGTGTGTGCGAGTGTGTTTGCTGTTTTGTTTTTTAGTTCGTTTTGTGTCCTGATTGATGGGCTTAGATACGGTTGAGGGAGGGATGGGGCTGTCGTTTGCATTTAACAGTTGGTATCCCTGTTCCCTGTACTCCTCCCATGGCAGCCGGCTGAAGGGACAACGAAATCGCGTTCAATTGAAGCTGCTTCACATCTCTGTCCCTTCGCTCTCTCTCTTTACTCCACTCCCCTCTCCGTGTACTTTCTTCTCTCGTAATTGATGTGTCTGCGTTGCGTTTTGCCTTCCCCTCTAGCCCTTTGCCCACAATTTTTCCCATTTCTCATCCCACTAGAGAAGAGAGCGACAGCCCGGCAGATAGTAGGTCCAACAGTTGCACATCTCTATTATATGGTGCGCCATGGCAAAAGGACGCAGCTCGAAGGATAGTGGTTTTCGGACAAGCCAAAGAAGATCCAAGACAAGATAATCCAAAAGAGGAATTTTATTTCCACGCTGCAGGCGATTTTATATTGTTTAGGCCAAAAACTGTGCCAAAACGTTTGCTCTGCTTTTATTCCATTCCATTTTAGGAAACTTCAAAAGCAGAAGAGATCTTGAATAAAGTAACCCGCAAATAGTAGCAGAAAATGTCACAAAATAACTGAAAACAACACCAAAAATATGCCTGCAAAAGAACTAACAAATTGTGTGTCCAACTATCATTCGTCTAAGTTATTCCCACAAATCAAAAACAAAAGAGTCTGCAACCCATTATCGTTTTCAATGTCAAATTAAAGGTGGTGCTGCCTGAGGATTTCTTTCCACTTTCTCTCTACACTTTCCAATTATTCTAATGAGTGGCACAATGAGGCTCTGATTCGTTTGCTTTTGCACGAAACCATTTGGTAACCATATCTCAGGGGTCGTCCTAGTCGTCGTCGTTGACTACGACTATTATCAATTGCTCTTCACGCACGTTTGGCAGTTAATGCAGTCATCAGGGTCCCAAAACCCAAAGCCCAATCCCAAGACTCAATCCAGCAAATACAACCCCTCCATCCGCCAGCCTCCAGCCTCCAGCCTTCATTCATGGCGAGAGCATCATCCCACGCACCAGCTGCGTGCTGCGGAGAAGACTCAACTCTCAACTCAACTCAACTCAAGCAAACCAAACCAAACCAAACCGAACCTCAAGTCGATAATTTAATGGTCTCTGCCATTTAATCTGCATTGAATTTATTATCTTGGAAAAAATTAATCTTGATATGTGGCCGGCTTATGTCGAGACGATGAACGCGAGAGACGCGACTGCGACTGCCGACTGCCGACTGGGAGCGATGACGAAAATAGCTAAAAAGCCGCGACAAGCACGCGCCACACCCCAGACTCCCATTCCCATTCCAAATCCCAATCCCCTCTCTTCTCTTTCCACACTCTCAATGAGTAATTCTCCCCCGTGAATATCTCATAAAAATTTGCAATTGTGCGGGTGTGCGGGTGTGCTGCTGCCAGTGCCTTTCGCTGGAGTGTCTCTAAATCTTTAAAGAATTATTTACTACAGTTTTCTTCTTAGACGACGAGGACTTTGGCCGAAGGGGGGAGAAGGCAGAGCCAGAGCCAGAGCCCAGAAACCAGAAGCGAAATGGTGGGTGAATTTGGTTTAGACAACCCCCAAAAAAGTATCAAGAGGATGTGTGTGTGTGTGTGTGTGTGTGTGTGTGTATGAAAGGGAATCCAGACAATGTCACCACCAGCTACCGTTGAGCCACCCTCAAAGTTGTGTTATTGCTTAACGCTTGCCATTGTCCTCCGGTCCGGTCCTCCTCTGGGCTCCGTTACGTTACGCCATTCCTTTCGTGTTGTCCATCCGTCCACCCGTCCACCCGTCCACCCGTCCACCCGTCCGTCCATACAGTCGCCTTGCCTTATCCATTCCCTTGGACCATGGCTTGGCGCCTTGCCAGACCCCAGGCCAGGGCAGGCCAGACTCGTGCTCCTACTCGTACGATACCAGGCCTTGTCCTTGCAAATTTATTGTGTTACCCACGCGACTGCGACTTTGGCGCCAGCGGGTTAAGGTTTTCGCTTTTCTTTCACTCGCACTCGATACACTCGCAGAAATATGAGGCCGATAGATACCCTTTGGTATGAGAAATTGGAATAAAGTTGCAAAGCCATTCCCCTGCTATGCGGTGGATTGAACAGTCCAATAAATGCCAATAAATGCTTTGAATATACAAAAGATGAATACAGAAGAGATACATCTATAAATAAACTAAATAAAATGCAAAATTTGAAGAGTACAAAATCACAAATTTATATGTCAAATAATCTTTGAGTAACTGACAAAATCTTTTACTCCTTAAGCACCCAGCTGAAGCTTTCTTTTTCGGTGTAGTTTCTGGAGAGAAACATTGCCTGCCGGACAAAAGTATTTTATGCCGCGACACGGAAAAATTCCTCACTACTGTAACAGTCTCTGCTCTTCCTCTTTGAGGAGGGAAAAAAGGAACCGGGTCGGGCCGCCTTCATCATTCAATTTTTAATCAGTCGAAGGAAATCTGCGTCTAGAAATAGGAAGAAAAAGAAAAAAGGAGAGAGACCAGCAATGACGGGACGTTCTCCATTCATAAGAGTGAAACTTCAGACAAATTTCGCTTTGCGACCCCCCCCCCCCCCAGGATCCGCTGTGACCCCACGTGACCAACACTGTGGGTCTCTAGCTCGGGTGGCGGGTGGCGGGTGGCGGGTGCCGGTTGCCGGTTGATGGTGCTGCTGCTGTTTCCTCGTTCCTTTGCCTCTGGGGTCTGTTTAAATAGAAATGTTGTTCATTTGAGTACTATACTCGTACGTACGAAGTATTTTGGCTGCTGTTGCCATTTGCCATTTGCCGTTTGCCGTTGCTCTTCTTTTATTATGGCTAAGTGAATGTTTATGCCCGATTTCCTTGCACTCCCATCGTATGTGTGTTGCTTTGTGCGGGGTTCACTCTTCCACTTGCTCTAACTGGGCGCCAGTCCCTTCGTTTTTCTTGTGTTGGCCTTATCTTCATTACTTATATGCGGCATTGTCCAGCTCTGGAATCCCTAAATCGCCCGCCATCGTCCTGTTCCTGGTCCTCGGGGCACATTCACATTCACATTCCCACATCCCACGTATATTTTCATATTTGCCCAAAAGCAGCAGCAGCAGCAGCAGACGTTTCCCCATTTTGATGTGGCTCTGATTTCATTTTGGAGTTCCTTTTCGTCTTCCTTTCGTTTGGGTCCATTCTTTCCCACTTTTTTTCCCCTTTTGCTTTATTAGCCGCAGTCGTTGCCGTTGCCGTTGCCGCAAGTTTAAAATGTTTTATTATTGTTGGTTACATTTAAACGATTCAAAGGGACGACGGACTCCACCAGGAAGTGGGGCATGGGCACGGGGCAGTGACTGACTGTCAAATCGAGTGTGCACAAATCGTTTCAGGACAGAGTTTTCGGGACACACACATACGAATTGAGAGGAGAATTCTAAAAGAGAAAGGGTGCATCCTATTCCTATTCCAATGCTCCTCCTCTGATGATGATGATGATGATGATGATGTGATGTCTGCCAGGAGCACAAGTTTGTAGTTTGAAGCACTCCAAAAATGTGCACTTCTCTCCACTCTCCAATATCTCTCTCGAAATTGAATGCCATCGATGCAAGGCACACAAATGGAATGAATAGAAATGAATGGACTGGGTGTGTGTGTGTGTGTGCAGAGTGTGTGTGTGTGTTCAAGGTGAATGCTGATGCAATGTGTCTACCTGAGAGTGTGCATAGTCATAATGTTGTGGGGCTAAATGCAAATATTATAAATATAACACAAAGGCGAAGACGAAGACGAAGCCCACAAATCTGGCACACAATTTAGACATTTAGAAAACGTTTAATATTTTATCGGGTAACAAAACCATTTTATTTTATGGTATTTTAGTTTGAAAAGATTTTTCTTTCTGCACTTTCGGCTCGGGAACCATCTCTCGAGGACTTAAAGAGAAATCTTTAAATGAATTCAAGGTGAAAGAGAGCCGCTGAATGGGGTACAAAACTGAATGAATTTATGAGCATGAATGAATACAGCCGAAAACTGAACCAGTCCCATAAATGACTTAAGAACTCAGTCTGGAGTGTGGTGGATGGATGGATGGATGGATGGAGGGCGCTGTTCCCCGGGCCACTTGGTCACTCAATGGACCATTCACACATGCACATTCGCGCATTCAAAACGGGGCGCATTGAATGGACCGTTTGGGTTCCGTTCCTTCCCTTTTTCAGACCACTCACGAACATCATCGCCCGGGGTCCCTTTCTCCCGGGACTCTCTCTCTCTCTCTCTCTATTTCGGCACTGGGCTCTGCCCTGCCACCGTTTACTTCACATGCTACTTAACACCCGAGGCAAATTAGTTGCGCCTCAGCGCAGTTTCGAATATAAATCAACGCAGCGGACGACAAACGCACCAAAAGAACAGATTCATTCTCTCCGAACAAAACGAAGCTGTTGATACTCTGCCAACAGGCGGTGCATATTTATCTCTGTTCCAGCAGCAAATTTTACATTTATTCTACCGAAAACAAACACTAAATAAATGCCATAAAAATAATGCAATAATCAGCTAATTAATATATCACAAATCATCATCATAATCTTTGTACACTTTAGCTCAAATTTGTTTAAAAATTAAGAACCGCTTTTGGGGCTTTAGATGGATGTGCTACGCATGTATATCTATGACAAAAATGAGTGTATTTTATTGCTGATGTAGGAACAACAACAATGTTGTGTATTCCGGCAGGCCGTGGCATTTCCGAGCATTTTTCGCTGGCGATTTTTTATGGTTCCCGAAACGTGCGCACGGCGCACCCTGCGGATTCCAAACACACACACAGCAGTTGCAGTTGCAGTGCAGGGCCTGAAGTGTGGTTGCCCCGTGCCCCACCCCTACACGCTGGTGGTGTTTCCACACACACACACACACCCCCCCTGGTCGACGACGTTTGCCTGTCGAATTGCATCGAGTATCATGCCATCCCATGGCCCTTCTTCCTCCCCTCCCTCTTTCAGCACGCACAATTGTGCAAATTGACAGATTTATAACAAAATGCAATGAATAACGGTATTATTCACACACACACACACCCATGAGTGTGGGAGTCGGGGTCGTCCTCCTTCTTGGGTTTTGTCTCGCATTTCAACAGGCGCCTTAATGGTCGTCGTTTGTGCTGCATCTTGTGCTCCCATTCCATTCCATTCCATTTCATCGACTGCTTTGGTAATCCCCGTGACCATTGCCATAAAAATGGGGGCATATGTAGCCGAGTGTCTGCCGCTGCTGATGAGCGATCTCCGGATTACCCCAGTTCTTTCGGTCTTAAATTAATTTTCCTGAAGCCAGAAGCCTGAAACGTAAAGCCTCAAGTATGAGGCTCAGGGGCTGCTGCTGCTGCTGCTGCTGCTGATGCTGGGAAATCTATGCAGTTCAATCAGTTTTAATTGATTCATTTTTGGAGTGGAAGGGCAGTGATGAGGGGAGGATTGAGCGGATAGAGAGGATGGTATTATAGGAGAGGGTGAAATTTCCATCCACCTCCCACATAATGATGATGTTTTTTTGTTGGGTTGTGTGGCTGTTGCTGTTGCTGTTGCTGTTGGGCCTTTCGCTCACTCGCTGCAAGTTAATAAATTTATTATCTTGGGAATGTGTGGATTTGCTGCTTCTATAACTTCCTCTCTCTCTCACTCTTTCTCTCTGTGGCACTTCCTGAATGAGTTCAACGGAAGTGCCTCATTGCTTTTGAAACGGAGCCCTGGCAATGGCCCTGACTCGCTCTCTCACTCTCGAAAACAGGCCGCAAATTTATTATGATTAAAGTTGAAAAGTTGAAATTGATGCCGCCCGGAAAAACCAGTGCTCTATATTGTAGTGTGTGTTTGTGTGGTGGTGGTGGGGGTGGGAATATTGTACGATGATGATAGCTGATGGCTGATGGCTGATGGCTGGATAATCATGGAAGCAACGATGAACCCAGCAAAAGGACTCACAACAGAATGATGATTGCTGGCTGCATATTTGGTAACAGTTTGAATAGGGAAATACGAGCATGTAGGGGAGGGTACATATATGGCATATAAATATTCAATGATTCCTCCACTCACCATGACAATAGTCCATTTTTTGCATATGTGACGCAGCGCCTTTTTGTAGCATCACGGTTTCATGGTCCAGAAATTCTTCTTGGGTTTCGCTCCGGTGGACAGTGCCACGTTGCTGCTGCTGCTGAGACTGCAGCTGCCCTCACCAGACATGGCCACCGCTGTGGCTGCACCTCCACCCATTCCCATGCCCATGCCCATGCCCATGCCCATGCCCATGCCCATACCCATGCCCATTCCTATGCCCATTCCGGAGGCAACCGAGCGACCAGAGGCACGCTGCTGATCTGCTGAACAGCGGCGCGGATAATGGAAGGGCGATAGGGAGCCCAGGCTGGCATCCTGCATTCCGACAGCACCGGCAGTGGGTCCTGCCACACCAGCACCAGCACCAGCAGCAGCAGCAGGCATTCCGCCTGCTCCCATCATGCCCATTCCTGCGATGCCTTGATCCTCGCCACAGCTGGCCATGCTGCTCTTCGATGTCGATGTCCCAGAGGCTGTCGACGAGCGGCAGCTGCGAATATTGTGTGGCAATGTGTTGTTGTTGTTGTTGTTGTTGTTGTTCAGTGGATGCTGCTGCTGGTGGAGCGTGGGATTCAAGCTTAGATTCAGATTCAGATTGAGATTGGGATTGTGGCCAGTGGGCGTTGCCGACTTGTAGTAGCGCAAACTTTCGTTGTAGCTGGCACCGCTGCTGCTGCCACTGCCACTGAATCCGCTGTCCAGATCCCCCTCATCGAATTCCGGATTAACACAGCTGCTCGTGTGTCCATGCTGATGATGCTGATGATGCTGCTGCTGCTGCTGCTGTTGCTGCTGGTGATGATGCTGGTGGTGTTGTTGCTGTTGCTGATGCTGATGCTGATCCTTCAGCTCCATGCTATTCAGAGTGCTCGATAGATTCTCGAGGCTGGCATGCGAGGCCGAACTGGAGGCAGCACTGGCACTGGCCGCCGCTCCGCCCAACAATCCACCGCGTCGTGGCCTCTGGGCGGTCTTCGATTGGCTGCTGCTGCTGCTGCTGCTGGCCACCAGTGAGGATGGCACCGCCGCCGCTCCGCCTGGGGAGGAGGAGTTGGAGCAGGCCACGGCCTGTCCCAGGCCACTGCTGTTGGAGGGGGCACTTATGGGCCCCATGCCCATGCCCATTCCCATTCCCAGCTCATCGACGGCAACGGCTATCGCATGACTGGGGCTAATATCCGGCGGCGTTGGGGGCATTATCAATGCCTCCAGCGAGAGATTTAGTTCGTCGAGCACACGGAAATGATTGTGCTGGACGCGGCGCTGCTCCTCCTTCACGTTTCCCGCGCTGGACGAGGCGATGCGATTGTCGGAGAGCACCTTGCGGATCTTCTGCTCGCTCACCTCCTCGTACAGATTCTCGGTGGTGCCGTAGCGCGTGGTGTACGTGTGCCTGTCCCGATCCTCGGCGCTTGGCGACGACGATGTCGACTGCCCACCGTTGTGGGTCGATGATTTTGAGCGGAAACTCTTGGCCAGCAGGGCGCGTATGGAGTTCCTGGGCGGACTCTTCGATGGCGCTTGCATCTGTCCATGGGCCTGCGCCTGAGCCTGGGCCTGGGCCTGCGCATGGGCATGGGCCAGTGCCTGGGCCTGTGCTGATCCCTGGGCGGGCACATTCGTGTGGCACTTGGCCGCCCCTGGCTCATAGTAGGCGTACGAGTAGACATGATTGAATGGCGCCGCTGCAGCTGCTGCTCCAACGGCCCCACCGCTGGCCCCTGCCCCGGCGCTGCCCGAGCCGCCTCCATTGAAGGCCACGTGCAACGACGGTGTGGAGGACATGCCGCCACCAGAGGCGCCTCCGCCATGCGAGGGCGTGGCACTGCTGCTGCTGGGCGTCATAACGCCGGCGGCAAAGCCATAGTCCAGCGATGAGGTGGACGACGAGGACTGTGTGTTGGTTGTGGGCTCAAAGCGTTCCATGGTGGCTGCAATATTCTTGCGGGACCACTTCACCTGCAGGTGAGACAGAGACAGAGAGAGAGAGAGATAGAGGAGATCAGTTGAGTATATCATAAATGATGTATCCTTTCACTTAGGGGAACATTTTGATAGCGCAATCGGCCGAATTTCCATTTTGTATTGAAAATTCCATGCGCAGAAATTAATATTTCCCTAAGTGATAGGCTCTATCCCTAAAAGAATGTATCCTTTCACTTAGGGAAACTTTATTATACCCGGTACTCGAAGAGTAAATGGTGTATATTGTATTTGAGCGAATAACGGTTGTATGTAACACACAGAAGGAGGCGTTTCCGACCCCATAAAGTATATATATTCTTGATCAGCATCAATAGCCGAGTCGATAGAGTCGATAGTCTGTCCGTCCGTCTTGTTGAGCGCATAGTACTCAGAGACTATAAGAGCTAGAGCCACCAAATTTTGCATCCAGACTTCTGTATGCTCACACTGTAACGAGTGTATTTCAAAAATGAGCCACGCCCCCCTCCGCCCCCGCAAAATAGCAAAAAACTCACAAACCTCCCTACAATTTTGAAGATAAAAGAAAACTGAAAACGCCATTCCGTAGGGAATGACCATATCTATCAGATCACCAAATTGGATCATTATTATAGCCACAATGAAGAAATTCATTTCCAGTGGCTAAACCCACCCCGTCCACTTTCTTTCATTCACACTCTGCTTGTGCTGTCACTGCCTCTGCCACGAGTCTGCAGTGTGTGGCTCTAGGGGAGGGTGGCGAGCTAGAGGAGCGTGTTGTCGTGAGAAGTGTTGTAGATGCAGATGACAGATGAAGAAAACATGTAAAATTTGACAAGTAACCGCTAAGGTGCAGATGTAGTACTGAGTGCCGGGTATAATAGTTGTGACGCGTAAGAAGCGTCTCACACGTCCCTTCTCGTTTTGGTTGAAAAGAGACAACCGGAGACTCACCTGCTGCTCTACATCCATTTTATGGTTACTCCTGCGACTATGTCCGCGTCGTCGACGCTCCGTGAATGCCTCCCCATGGCTGCTGCCCAACAGCAGCTGCTCCCCGCCATTCTGCTGTGATGAGGATGACGAGGAGGAGGGCGCTGCTGGCATGCAGAACTCGATGCTGTCCATGTCATCGGGAAAGATCAGATGGGAGCCCACATGATGGTGGTGGCCCAATGTGGCCGCCGTGCCATGGCCCATGCTCAGGCCGTGATTGAGGCCGTGATTGTGGCCGCCATGGCCATGGCCGCCATGATTGAGGGTCATTTGATGCGCTGCCGTGGACGTGGTGGAGCGCTGGCTGGGATGCCGCATCGAGCCGCCGGCACCACCGCCCCCTGGGGCATTGTGTACGGCCGCGGCTGTCGTCTGATGTTGATGCTGATGCGAATGTGCATGCGGATGCGAATGCGGATAGTCACCCGGTGGCGGCGGCGCAAAGCTGGCGAACTGTGGCGATGCGCAACGATTCTGAAATTTGGATGCAGATCCTGCATTGCTGCTGGCACTGGCCGGATACATGATGCTCTCTGGGTCTTTGCTGATCGTTTTTTTGGGGTACTCTCTGCCTCTCGCTCTCTCTCTAGCTCTATCTTATGGGGAATATTCTTCGCTTTATTTTGGTGTGGGTTTTCCTTTCAGTAGTGGGGCATCATCTGTGGAGAGAAAGAAAGAGAAAATATGGCCATTAATCAGAGTTGGAAATGGGAAGCAGCATCATACGTTTACCACCCGAATGCGCATGCGGCATGCGGCATGGCCCAAGATGCATGACTGACATGCCATGCTAAAATCCCACAAATAAAAGCAGGAATTATGAGCTTTACCAGAGCCATCCCCCAACACGCTGTCCCGTTGCCACCATTCTAACCCCACAGTCAATTCCAATTTATTTATGCGAAAACATTGTTGCCACAATAAGTGGCAGAGGCAACAGCAGCAGCAACAGCAGCAGCAACAGCAACAGCACGCATGTAAAACATTTGGCGCTGGCATGCCACCAGAGTTCCAGTTCCCACTCAACTACCAAATGCTCTATGCCACATGCCCCATCAGTTGTTGCTCTCGCTATCGCTCTCGCTCGCTCTCTCCACGAAATGCCATAAAACAGCATTAAAGCTATTAACAGTCAAAGGAGAGGCAGAGGCAAAGGCAAAGGCAAAAGGAAGCCAAAGCGTGGGAGGAGCAACAACAACAGCAAACAACAAAAAATGTTTAGTGACGAGAGCCTGCTGCCCCTTTTGGTGCCTTTGCCACTGCCACAGGGGGGGGGGGGGGGGGGGGGG